>NC_140166.1:1048772-1313772 GCF_963971535.1 Notolepis coatsorum | reverse complement strand
TAGTAGTAGTAGTAGTAGTAGCAGTAGCAGTAGTAGTAGTAGTGATAGTAGCAGCAGCAGTAGCAGCAGTAGTAGTAGTAGTAGTAGTAGTAGTAGTAGTAGTAGTAGTAGTGATAGTAGCAGCAGCAGTAGCAGCAGCAGTAGCAGCAGTAGTAGCAGTAGCAGTAGTAGTAGTGATAGTAGCAGCAGCAGTAGCAGCAGTAGTAGTAGTAGTAGTAGTAGTAGTAGTGATAGTAGCAGCAGCAGTAGCAGCAGTAGTAGTAGTAGTAGTAGTAGTAGTGATAGTAGCAGCAGCAGTAGCAGCAGCAGTAGTAGTAGTAGTAGTGATAGTAGCAGCAGCAGTAGTAGTAGTAGTAGTAGTAGTGATAGTAGCAGCAGCAGTAGCAGCAGTAGTAGTAGTAGTAGTAGTAGTAGTAGTAGTAGTGATAGTAGTAGCAGCAGTAGTAGTAGTAGTAGTGATAGTAGCAGCAGCAGTAGTAGTAGTAGTAGTAGTAGTGATAGTAGCAGCAGCAGTAGTAGTAGTAGTAGTAGTAGTGATAGTAGCAGCAGCAGTAGTAGCAGCAGCAGTAGCAGCAGTAGTAGTAGTAGTAGTAGTAGTAGTAGTAGTAGTGATAGTAGTATGGCAAGCCGTTTTAACATTTATTCCCATTTTCTAGCTAGCTGGGTACCTAGCTAGCTCATTCACAAGGACAATTTTGCGAATGAACTAGCTGGGTACCCAACTAGCTCATTCGCAAAGATGACCTAGCTAGCTGGGTACCCAGCTAGTTCAATCACAAAGACACATTCGCGAATGAGCTAGCTCACTACCTAGGTTGCAGATATGTCTTTGCGAATGAGCTAGCTGGGTACCCAGCTAGCTAGGTTGTCCTTGCGAATCAACTAGCTGGGTAGCTAGCTAGCTCATTCGCAAGGACCATTTTGGGAATGAGCTAGTTGGTTAACCAGCTAGCTGATGGTGTTTGGGGGCGGAGGGTGTTTGGGGGTGGACCGGAGGGCTGTTTTGGGGCGGAGCAGAGGGTGTTTGGGGGTGGAGGGTGGTTCTGTCAGCTCATTGGTTGACAGAAATGACCAGGTTTGTAAACAAAAATGATATTTATTAACATAAAGGAAGCACAATATGGTAACTCAAAATGACCAGGTTTGTAAACAAAAATGATATTTATTAACATAAAGGAAGCACAATATGGTAACTCAAGGGTGAGCCAAGGCTTAATGTGTCACAGCAGCACAAACATTCCCCACATTTAACATTCACAAACACTGCATAACGTTAAATGAATGTTATGATGTTATGTTATTATGATGTTATGATGAATTGAAAATGGGGGACCCTGATGTAAACAAGACGAAAGTCTTTCTCTGGTCTGCATCCCCTTAACAATTGTATGTATTGAGCTGTACTGTACTGTACCCATTCTGCAATCTGTTAATACACTTTTCAATCAATCAATCAATCAATCAATCAATCAATCAATCAATCAAGTCATTGAAATGCAAATACCAGCATCTGCGTCATGTACCACGCCCCTAGACGTCCGCCCCCAGACGTTGCTACTCATCTCAGCTAGTTCATTCGCAGGTTGCGAATGAACTAGCTGGGTACCCAACTAGTTCATTCGCAGGTTGCGAATGAACTAGCTGGGTACCCAACTAGCTCATTCGCAAAGATGACCTAGCTAGCTGGGTACCCAGCTAGCTAATGTGTCTTTGCGAATGAACTAGCTGGGTACCTAGCTAGTTCATTCGCAAGGATCATTTTGCGAATGAACTAGCTGGGTACCCAACTAGTTCATTCGCAAAGATGACCTAGCTAGCTGGGTACCCAGCTAGTTCATTCGCAAGGATCATTTTGCGAATGAGCTAGTTGGGTACCCAACTAGTTCATTCGCAAAGATGACCTAGCTAGCTGGGTACCCAGCTAGTTCATTCGCAAGGATCATTTTGCGAATGAGCTAGTTGGGTACCCAACTAGCTCATTCGCAAAGATGACCTAGCTAGCTGGGTACCTAGCTAGCTCATTCGCAAAGACACATTTGCGAATGAGCTAGCTCACTACCTAGGTTGCAAATGTGTCAGCTAGCTGGGTACCCAGCTAGCTAGGTAGCACATGTCTTAGCTAGTTAACTAGCCGGCTTTGTCCCATAGGCTTTACACCAAATTTTGCCTCAGCTAGTAGCTAGCTCATTCGCAAAATGGTCCTTGCGAATGAGCTAGCTGGGTACCCAGCTAGCTGACACATTAGCTAGCTGGGTACCCAGCTAGTTCATTCGCAAGGATCATTTTGCGAATGAACTAGCTGGGTACCCAACTAGTTCATTCGCAAAGATGACCTAGCTAGCTGGGTACCCAGCTAGTTCATTCGCAAGGATCATTTTGCGAATGAACTAGCTGGGTACCCAACTAGTTCATTCGCAAAGATGACCTAGCTAGCTGGGTACCCAGCTAGTTCATTCGCAAGGATCATTTTGCGAATGAGCTAGTTGGGTACCCAGCTAGTTCATTCGCAACCTGCGAATGAACTAGTTGGGTACCCAGCTAGTTCATTCGCAACCTGCGAATGAACTAGCTGGGATGAGTAGCAACGTCTGGGGGCGGACGTCTAGGGGCGTGGTACATGACGCAGATGCTGGTATTTGCATTTCAATGACAGAGCGCATTTGATTGGGTCATTCTGAAGTCTGGGGGCGGGGCGGACAGCGGCCGTGGTTCAAGTTTGCAGTTCCGTTCAAATATAGTTGCGTCTCAAGATTCAACATTACAGTAGTATAGTAGAAAAATGGCTGAAGTTGTTAGAATGTATGGCAATCTGTCTGACAAGGATATGCGAGATTTGTTGATAGAAAACGGAGAATTGAAAATGATTTGAGAGAATATACTTTATTAATCACCAAATGGGGAAATTGATTGCCACCAGACGTATGTAACATACAACACAAACAAAAAAAATATTATAATAGAATACGGCAAAGTGCTTCCAGACAACACATATGGATTAAAGAAATTAAATAACACACTATATATATTCTCAATGGCTTTCTTGCAGGGATGTACAGAAGATTCATTTGAGATGGCAGCGATCTGCCGATACTGTAGAATATTAATACAATAATAACTAACTACTACACAATTAGTATGTACGTTTATTATCTTTGTATTGCATGTTCTTTGCATGTTTTGTGTTCACATCAACCTGCAAAGGGACTAGATGGAAACCGTTTATACAGTAACCATCCACTTAACGTTTTATATTCACTAGGGATGCTCGATATTGGCTTTTTTACCGATACCGATATTCCGATATTGTCCAACTCTTAATTTCGATACCGATATCAACCGATACCGATATATGCAGGGTTTCCCCCCAAAAAAACTGAATAATTTCAGGTAATTAATAATTTCACTGGATGCATTCAAAAGGCTTTCTAAATGTAAGCATTATCTGTGCAAAATATGATAATTAAAAAAGTAAAAATTAACATTACATATCTCTTGTTGTTGAATTAAACCAACAAGCATACTTTTGACAATAAATCAAATAAGAATTGGTTCTTACTTGCCTGCCTGGGTATATAAAGGTTAAATAAATGTAAAAAAAAAAAAAAAAAAATTTTACCGATACCGATATTTTCCGATATCACATTTTACTGCCGATAATATCGGACATCCCTAATATTCACCATAGTGACTTACCGTTTTTAATAATACAGTAACCAGGTTACCATCCAGTGACTTACTACTTTATACAGTAACCACCCAAGTGTGTTAAAGTTTGTAGATGGAAATGAGTTTATAGCTACAATCTGGCATGTTTACATATAAATGTTTATTAAATAAATAAATTTAGTTGAATTTACAGATTAGTGTGATTGAGGTCTGCTCCACAAGCAGAACTGGACTGGAATCAAGAGTATTAATTTATATTTACAGCATATATAACCATAATAATTCTATATACCTACTTATACACCTGCATATAACCCATATAACTATGTATGATAGCAGTGTACAGTGGGGGAAATAATTATTGAACACATCAACATTTTGTTCAGTAAATGTATTTCCAATGAGCGTATTCAAGCGAAATTTGCACCAGACTTTTGTATTTGAATAAAAAATTTACACATGGTCCAAAGATGTTTATTAAAACATAACAAACAAACATTATGCCACATCAATGTGGAACGCCCTACCCACAGCTGTAAAGGAATGTGAATCACTACCCACTTTCAAAACCACTCTCAAGGAGAACCTACTGGAGGCGGCAATTCGAAACTGGCCTCTGTAAATGTCCTAATAGTCCAGTCATTATATGAAAAAACCTAGGACAAATTGCAACAGTAGCAAACTCAACTGATTTTGTATCCTCATTATGTCCTTAGTGAGGGAAAAAAACTCCCAAGGAATCCCATCATGGGAAAGTTTTGAAAACGACCTATATATGTTCATATCGATTATAACAGTGGTGAAAATTTTACTTTTAGATATCACTATAAAAACTCACAAGCTGATTACACACACAAAGACAAGAAAAGTCAATCACAACTTCATTGAATTATTCTGTTTACTCATGCAAATCACACATTATCTTATTTGATATGCACCAATTAGCATACACGCTAGAACTAATCAAAACATTTGATATAAAGAAATTTTTTTCTTCTTGGAATATTAGTAGATAGGCTCTGTGGAGCTCAGTCCACGAGGATGGGGCTCAAGGGTTTATGTCCGTGGGGATAGGTCCATGGAGATGGGGGTTTTTATAATAGGCGGAAACTACATATTTGTACAGCATGCAAAACACTACATGATTCTTGCACAAAACTACATGGGCTTAACATAAATTTGGTATGTCTGTATAGGGGAGGCTTGTAGGTACCCATGTAACCCATTTCATTAACATATATTGAGGTAGAAGGCCAAGGGACCATTTGAAAAATGGTGATGGCCATATTTCCCTCCCCAAAAAAAATCATCTTAACTTTGAATAATTAGGTATGTAGCCCCCTTTCCAATGAGGTAACATGACATGGTTGGTCTCATTGGAAACCCGAGGTTGTCTAGAATCAAATGGTATCTTTACTTTTGAGCTACCTCAAAATTTGAACGCGTCACAATCTCTGAAAGACAGTGTCGTCAGTGATCCTGCCAGCAATCAAGTACATTGAAAAAAAAACACATTTCCCATGATGGGATTCCTTGGGACTTTTTTTCTCTCACTAAAGACATATTGAGGGAGTTTGCTAATGTTGCAATTTGTCCTAGGTTTAGCCTAATTCTGGCCTATAATGACTGGACTATAGGGGTAACAAAACATTGAAAAAAAACACATTTCCCATGATGGGATTCCTTGGGACTTTTTTTCTCTCACTAAAGACATATTGATGATACAAAATCAGTTGAGTTTGCTAATGTTGCAATTTGTCCTAGGTTTAGCCTAATTCTGGCCTATAATGACTGGACTATAACCCAACCCCCTCCAATGAACAGTTACCCCCCCCCGCCCCACCTACTCAACCCCCACCTCCTCCAATGTACAGTTTCTTCCCCCTCAAATGTATATACTCTCCAATGTATATAATGTCATGTGGGGGGCATGTATCGCAGTTCTATGGCCCTCTTCTCCAATTCTGCTTCAACCATTTTTAGTTCCACCATCTTTTCTCTGGCGCTTCCTGAGGGTGTTGGATTTTGTGATGAGCTGGGCCAGGACCAGGACCCAGCCTTCCCGTAGGCGAGGAAGCCGTTATCTCTTGCTTCAACAGACAGAAAGTCCCCAAACTGTTGAGTAATCACATCACCTGAGACAAACAGAAATACATAATTTAGGTGCATCAGTCAGATACTTTTCATATCAAGAAACACATTTTATGATAATAAAATGTGCTGAAAACCCCCAGCCCTGCACAATGGTGCGGCCCCTGTTGAGGTCCCTGCTGCGATTGAAGATTTATATGACTCATTTAATTTATTAGGACAATGTTGTCTACTAACTTGGCCAGTGAGTCATCTAGTCTTTATATATGTCTATGGAGGAGACAGTGGCAACATTGTGCTCAGTACTCAGTGAATATGCTCATCGCCCCACAGTGCAGCTCAGGCTGTGTGCTGATTTCCCCGGAACATGTCTATGGGCTGGTGGGACAGCAGGCAGAACCAGGACTCGGTCAGAACCAACAGGTCCTCCGTCTGCTGCTCTGGCTTAAACACAGTACGGCACAGTTTACTACAGGCACTTAAGCATTCTTACTCTCACAACAATAATAAATATATTAAATATTAAATTGAATACGAGTTTTCAGACAAATAAGCAGGATTTCACATTTGATTATAGGACCATGTCTTACCCAAGGTACACAACAAACAAACTAGGCTCATATTGTTTAACGCTTCATCTCCCCTTTAAGGCCAAAACATGTAAAAAAAATAATAATAATTTTTTATATCGGCCCAATCTTGATATCGGACCGATACCGATGTGTAAAGAAACGGCCATATCGGCCGATATTATATCAGCGGCCGATATATCGTGCATCACTACATGTGCCCAAAACACTGAGCTCAGGCCTTCTCGTGTCGCTGCGCCCCAAGCCACCACGACACGCACACACACCTGTAGAGACATCAGTTGTGAGATGGACAGGTTCGAAACTCAATTCTAAGAAATAAATCAACAGTTCTGGCTTTCCAGATTAATTTATAGATGAGGGAAAGTCAGTAAGTAAGAAAAATGAGGTGGCAGAAAGATTCAACAGATTCTTTGTTAATGTAAACTGGCAGAGGAGATAACCCCGCCACAAGGGGGAGGTGTTTCTAATTATTTTATATAATGAAACACAAGTACCATCTTCTTGAGAAAAACGGATAAAAATGAAATTATGGATACCGTGAACAAACTCAACTGGAAACCTCATATCAAATATGTCAGGACTAAATTGGCACGGAGTGTTGGTGTTTTATGCAAGATAAGGCACATTCTAAACCAAAAAACACTGTATACACTGTACTGTACACTCTTCCTATGGTATATGACTATATGAGCTACTGTGCGGAGGTGTGGGGTAATACCTACAAAAGCACTCTACAGCCAATATGCACCATGCAAAAAAAGCAATAAGAATAATCAACAATGTAGGATATTATGAACACACTAATAACTTATTTATAAAGCTACAAGCATTGAAATGTATGGATCTAGTGGATTTAAAAACTGCCCTCATTGTATACAAAGCCAGATACAAACTAATCCCAGGCAACATTCAAAAATGGTTCAGAGACAGGGAAGGAGAATATAACTTAAGAGGGAGAGGGAATCTTAAACAACAAATGGTACACACTACGCTGAAAAGCATGTGCATATCGGTGTGTGGAGTGAAGTTGTGGAATAATTTACCTGAATACATCAAACTGAGTAAACATGTAGCACAATTTAAAAAGCAGCTAAAAAAAACACACATTAGAGAAATACAGAAATGAGTAATGAGGATAAACAAAGTTATGTTATATTGTGTTATGTAGTGCTGTACTATATTCACTGCTGTCAAGTGAATCAATTTTATTTGATTTTTCTCTTTTAAATACCGGTATAAGTAAAAGTATATTCTATATTGTAATATACTAAATTAGGGCTGGGCGATATAACGATAACGATAAATATCGCGATATATTTTAATAATCGATATCGAATATCGAAATAAAAAAAATCGAAAAATCTTTTTTTTCCTTTTTTACCTGCAACAGGGCAGTTTTAAAACCAGAGACAGTGGACAGACTGTCTTTCTTGCCTGCAACTTAAAGTAATGGCTTTGCTTGTCCAAATGACAATACTGACCAAATTCAGATTTATTTCTCTCTTGTCCATTTATTTTGTTTGCTTTCTAATTTAAAATACATTTTGAAACCATCTGTACACAGTAGGCTATGTGTGCTAGCAGAACTAGACTCCAGTCACGAGTCACAGTGCGGTGGTTTGTCCACCAAAAAAGCGCCAAAAGATCGAAAATAAACTAGCAGAGCCAGAACTGTTCAACTCCTCTGGAGCCACAGCCAGCAGAGAAGCCGGTTTACTTTAGCTTTTAAACCAGCTGCAGCCTGAGAACTGGAGTGTGAGGGGATGTAACACTAAAGATGGCGGCAATGACAAAGAATTTCTGCAAAATAAACAAACATCTGTTGTTAAAAAAAAAAAAAAAGGGTTTTTTTTTTATACTTATAACAATTCGATAATTATCGATATCGAGAAATAAAATAAAATTATCATATCGTTATCGCGATATGATTTTTTTCCATATCGCCCAGCCCTATACTAAATTATGTTATATCTAGTCAAATTAATGGAAGAACAAACATAAATGTAAGGGGGTAGGGATCAATAAGCTTAGCTTCCCTCTACTCCTTTTTTGGACATGTCTGCTAACCAAACACATTGCTCTTGACCTTTTGTTTATAATTCCATGTAATAAAAACGGAGCTCAACGCATGCATTTTGTAGATCATTGGCTAAATGATTATCCAGTTTGACTATCGTCTACTACGAGCCACCGTACCTGTAGTACTACTGCTTACAAACTGCCTCGCTACTGTGAACCTGCTCTTGTCGTCACGTCACAACTAGATGTTAAATAAACTAGTCTAGATGGAAATAGGGGTCCACGCGCACCCCCCGGAACTTTTTATGCCACCTGATTTTTCTTAATCCTTAAAGTGTCTACTTTCTGAATCTGCCAGGTGCCAAGCTGAAATAATGTCCGAAAGGCTCCATTTTTAACCCTTTATTGCACCTAACCCAAAACCGAAACATTAAAATGTGATGTAGCAAGAGGCATAACCTTTGAAGTAAACAACATGGAGACAAATTAATACATTTGTCCATACAATTCTGACCGTAGGAATTCAATGGGATGGTTATTTTTGACATGACAACATTTTGACTGTATTTCTGGACAAAAAATACAATACAATACGCATAGAGTGAATATTTGGTGACAATAATTTTTTTTTTCAATCCTCCAAGTGTTTATTTTGAGATTATATTGGGTACCAAGCTGAAATAATGTCTCAAAGGCTAGTTTGAACCCTTTATAGCACCTAACCCAATTTTTTTTAAATGAAAATATAATGTAGAAGAGGCATAACTTTTGAGGTAGACGACTTACAGAGCGAAAATACATTTTCCCACACAATTTTGATCCTAGGAATTCAAGGGGATGGTTATTGTTGACATTTGACAACATTTTGACTGTATTTCTGGACAAAAACAGCAAGAAATGACCAAACGTGTGTATGACCAACTACCTTTTCATTTTTTAAAGCACATAGTGAATATTCTAGAGTTGAACCTTATATACAGCTCAAGCATTACTGTAGATGAAGCAGTTAAATGTGCGTACAAACTTGGAACATCTGATTAACTACAAGAAGCAGCACTCACCCTCAATTCTCACATTATAAAGGCATTCAAAGAGTCAAAGGAGCTACCATGGCCCCCAACTGCACACAAGCTGGATGCTGTGAAAATGGATGAACTGCTCCCAGAGCATCTTGTACCATTTCTGAGCTCAGTGGTGACTGGGACACTTGATGAAGAAAAGTGTGAGAAGACGCAGAGGCTGGTCTATTCGATTACACAAGATGTGTGTCGAGTAGGGCTGCACGATTAATCGATTTTTTATCGAAATCGCAATTTGTAATGATGCAATTATCAAATCGCCTGCAATTAAAAAAAAATTAAATAAATAAGATTTTAACCAGGAAGTCCCATTGAGAGACAAGATCTCCTTTGCAAGGGAGACCTGGCCAAGATGACAGCAATAACATTTGCAATACATCACACAGCAATAAAAATGTGCGATACATCACACAAGAACATAATAAATGTGCATGTATACAATATATACAATACATCACATGTAAACACAAAAACAAAGCAGAATAGTCTACATGATAGTAAAAGTGTATAATACAGGGTAATACAGTAATTTTGCAGTTGGGACCCGACTACAGAAAGCAGCAACATTCTTCTTGTAGGAAGTTATGTAATACAGATTTAAATTCACCAAGAGAGACTGGGGTGTAAGTGGATAATGGTCCTGTAGCCCATTCCATGCCCAAGGTGCGAAGCTTGAGAAAGCTGTTCCTAGCTAACCCTGCTCAAGTCAGAGAAAACATCTGAGCCGAGTAAGGAAAGGGTGGGGGGGGGTGGGGGCATCTCTCTCTACTGGTTCAATTAATGTAGAAAAACGTTGCACTATAAAAACGAACTGGATAGTTGATAATAAACATTTAACTTCATTAGCTGAAGTATTCTAAAATAATTTAAGCAATTCTCCTTTTCTGTGTGTGTGTGCACGTGTCTCATATCTCATTTGATAGTATTTACTGAGGATTGCCAGATAATGTTGATATTTAAACACAAAAAAAATTATAATACAAAATATACATGATCATGCAACATAAAAAAAATTGTTGTAGGAACAGTTTGGGAGAGGGAGGTAAGGGGTTTTAGATTGTGTGTTGTGAAGTTTACTTCAGAGAGGGAGAGTAAAGTACAGGGAAAAAAAGGTACCGTTGGGTACCGTACCGGTATCGATTCCCAGGTAAAAAGAAAAATGTTCAGACTCTGTGTCCCGAACAGACCCACCGCGTAGGCCAGATGCAAGCCGCATTTTACAATAAACCTCTGTGGGGCTGCTTAAAAAAAATTATAATCGCAATCGCAATATCTGTCCGAAAAATCGCAATTAGATTATTTCCCAAAATCGTGCAGCCCTAGTGTCGAGCAGCAACTAACAGCAAGTGAAGTGAAACTCCAAAAGCACATCCTCCTGTGTGCCACACTTCGGCACCTCTATCGAAGCAAACAGGTGAGTGATCAACTAACTTATTGCTTATGAGGTCCTACATTGTCATTGCTCAACTATGCTTCATACAGGTATTTGATATTGATACAAAAAAACATTTGTTTATCTTATTCTTTACAGCTCACAACCATCCTTTCACGACTAGGACACTCGGAGACATACGACTTCAGTATGGAACTTGAGACAGCCATGGCCAATGCTTTTGATGAGATGTCCACCAACATGACCCCTGAAATCACCACTGGCGAGGGAAACACTGTTTTTCACAGCGAGTGGGACAACCTGAACAGAATCACCACCAACGTTCATGGTTCAAATGTGGTAAACAGCGCCGGGGGAATCATGATTCAAGAAGTGAAGGAGAGCCATGTGAGCACCAAGAAAAGGACCCTTCCTCTCTATGACAGGTCATCCAAGATGAGAAGCCTTAAGATCACGCCTCCCGAGACGCTGCCAGAGCTGGCATTCAAAAGAGTTGGCCCCAAATTCCCCAAGAATGCCAACTTTACCCCTGCTGCTGAGGAATTACTGGGCCCCGACTATTGTAGCACACTGCTGGGATTCTACGACTTTACTGGGGAGGACTGTATCAGCGCTTTTAAAGGCAAATGCAAGGTGAATCCCCTGAAGAAGCTGGAAAAGACTCGTAAACTCCACAAAGCTTTCAGGCAGCTTGGTGCAGACTGGATGGTCACTGATGAGCTTCAAGAGGAGATGGAGAGCTTCACATGCATTATGTATGGCCAAGCACGGATGACATCAGTTGACACAGTACGGGTGAAAATGATGAGAAAGATGGTCGGCGCTGACAAAGTCCTGGACTCCAAGTCAAAAGTAGACCTGGAACGCCTGCCAAGGTCCGTCTCATTCCACATGTCCAGCGAGCCTTCTATAAGAGAGCAGACAAGGCAATAATCAAGAGCCCAAAACCACATGATCCAGGCATGGGCTGGGAGAAGACAGGAGAAGAGGAGGTGTTGTAACCGGTCTGGGCAATTGGACCCATCCTCCCTCCTTCTCTTGTTGAGGTACTGGCTCAGAGAGCAGAGTCAGAAGAGCATGCAGCCCTTGACAAGGTGACCGATTACGCCAACAATAACTTTGTCTGTGGGTAAAGTGGATGGAGAGTACGAGCATGAGGATGAAGAGCTGGAGATGGAAGAAATTGAATTAGAAGATCTCTTCAGTGACGATGAGGATGAGTAGTTTAGGTCAGCAAGTTGGTAGTGACATGAAAAGGTAAATGTATTGGTTGTCTACTTCAAAAGTTATGACTCTTCTACATTATATTTTCATTTTTAGATTTTTGGGTTAGGTGCTATAAAGGGTTAAAACTAGCCTTTGGGACATTATTTGAGCTTGGTACCCAATATAATTTCCAAATAAACAGTTGGAGGGTTGAAAAAAAAACTGATTGTCAACAAATATTCACTATATTCACTATGCGTTTGAAAAATAAAAATGTAGTTGGTTAGACACGCATTTCTTGCAGTTGTTTGCTGTTTTTGTCCAGAAATATCAAAATGTTGTAAAATGTCAAAAAAATAACCATTCCATTGAATTCCTAGGGTCAGAATTGTATGGGAAAATGCATTCATTTGTCTCTGTATGTTGTTTACTTCAAAGATTATGCCTCTTGAGTCTTGCTACATCAAATTTTAATGTTTCGGTTTTGTGTTAGGTGCAATAAAGGGTTAAAAATTGAGCCTTTCGGACATTATTTCAGCTTGGCACCTGGCAGACTCTGAAAGTAGACACTTTAAGGATTAAGAAAAATCAGGTGGCATAAACATTTCCGGGGGGTGCGCGTGGACCCCTATTTCCATCTAGACTAAACCCACGGTTTGATAAACCCAAGTGTGTTCATTGACCCACACGCAACTGAGGTACATATTAACAGTTTACACATTTGATGGTAGAAATCAGTTTGTTACCCTCATACCAAGATGGCGGCGGTCTCGTGACGTCAGAGTGTCTTCGATTTCAAATAAACTTGAGTAAAAGATAAAAGCATAGCAGATAGACAGTGAGATTTGAGATAGATAGATAGGAGGACACAATGTATTAATGTAACAGCTAATACAATTTAAACTTTGCAAACTCCCATACATGTAACGTTATTATGATAGATAAGCTGTAGCTGTAGCAGAAAACACGAGACTGAGTCGAGTCACCTAAATCGAAATGTTGAAACAGTGCCAAGCCAACACGAACTCAAAAACACTTTAACCTATTGGTAAACAAACGTATTGTTGAAAATATACACTATGACTGCTGTTGTGACATGTTTAAGATCGTATTGACTAGTTTACACACTCACCTTCAAAGTTTCAAACCGCGGCGCTAACGTTAACTTGTTGATCTTAGCTCTGTAAATCGGGATCTTCTTCTCTGCTCCTATTTCCTAAATGTTGTAACAGCGCCACCACAAACTCGCAACAGCGCCACTTGTGGCCAAAAATATGACGATAGACAGACAATTGTTAAGCTGCATACAGTTGAGCGGTGATAGAATGTGATTGGACAAATGGGATTTAGGGGAGGGGGAGGTGACGCAATTCATTAGTCTTTGGGGAGGGGTGCTTTTAGAAGTGTCTGTCTTTTAGAATTCACAGTTCAAGTGACTACAAACTTTGATTGATTGATTGAACATTTTATTAACAGATTGCAGAATGGGTACAGTACAGTACAGCTCAATACACAATTGTTAAGGGGATGCAGACCAGAGAAAGACGTTTGTCTTGTTTCCATCAGGGTCCCCCATTTTCAATTCATATAGACATTTATGACATACACAACATACATGACATTTATGGCATAGGGACATATAGGTATTTAGTACTGATACATTTGTGACATAAACGGTATTCAAATATACAGTACTGTTACCCCTAGATCCTGACAGAGTATATATGATGGGGAGGGGACTGTACATTAGGAGGGGGTGGGTGGGTGGGAGAGAAATACATACGGCGGGGAGGGAATATATACATGCGGTGGGGAGGAGACTGTCTATTAGGAGGTAGTGGGGGTTTTGGGCATTTACGGATTTTGCCTAGTTCCGTGCTGAGGGTTTTTTCAACCTGCAACTTGTTCTTGTCAGAGACCAGCAGGGCTGAGTCGTCCGCAAAAAGGAACAAGTTGCAGTCACAAGCTGACGACATGTCATTTGCATAAATTAGGAACAGTAGCAGACCTAGTATGCTTCCTTGTGGAACACCACAGCTTACTGTGAGGGGGGGGGGGGGTAGGGTACCGTTTACCTCCACCATCTGCTCTCTCCCCTCCAGGTAGGATTGCATCCAGCTCACTGATAGACTATCAAAACCAATTGCTTTTAGCTTGTCAATCAGAATGGTGTGATTGACTGTGTCGAAGGCCTTTTGTAGGTCCAGCATGACCATGCCGCAGTATTTGCCCGCGTCCACCTCTTGCTTGATGTGGTCGTTCAAATAGAGAAGGCATGTGTCAGTGGAGTGGGATGTTCTGAAGCCAGATTGGAATTCGTAGATTAGATTTTTATCCGCGAGGTACTTTTCGACCTGTTCGTATACTATTTTTTCCATGACTTTCGAGATGGATGTAAGGATAGAAACAGGGCGGTAGTTGCCTGGGTCTAATTTGCTGCCCTTTTTGTGCAGGGGTGTTACTCTCGCAATTTTGAAGTCCTTGGGGACGTGTCCCTGTTTTATGGAGAGGTTTATTATGTGTGTGATGACTGGGGTGATGGCGGCTGCTGAGTCTCTGAGGAATTTGGAGGGGATGTTGTCATGGCCAGTGGCCTTGTTCGGTTGGAGGGCGCTCAGTTTTTTGAGTACCTCATCTGTATAGTTACCATTTCCAGTTTGAAATCGTCTTTGTGGACGCCTAGGTTCTTGTAGTATGCTACTATGTGTTCTACCCCATACTGCCCTGAGTGGGAGGGTAGTTTGTTTATCAGTGTTGTGGCTATGTTTGTGAAGAAAGTGTTTAAGTAATTGGCTACATCCAGTTTGTCTGTGATGAGCGTGTTGTCCGTCTTTATGTTTATGTTTGAGAACCTGATTTTAAGTTTTTTACTGCAGCCTAGTTGATTATTGAGTAATTTAAAAAGTTCATGTGGTTTATTTTTGTTTTCCTCAGTTTTGTCATTGATGATTTTCTTTTGCAGTTTTTATCATGGAGTTTACGTCATTTCTTAGTCTGTTTCTTTCTAGTTTGAGTTCAGTCACATGGGCTTGGAGTTCACTGCTTGTGCTTTTGGTAAGCTTTGACTGACTTTTACTTTTACGGTCAGTATTTCAGTGTGCATCCACGGCTCAGCGCAATTTTTTACCCTGGTGGTTCTTAGGGGGGCCATGTTGTTTAGTATTGTTGAGAATTTGGTTTTGAAGCCAAGCCATGTTTCTTCAACCAGTGTACCATTGAGCTCATCTGACCAGTCCAGGCTCTCCAGTTCAAGGTTAAAGGCCTCGCTAGAGTAGGTTTTGAGGTCTCTAGATGTGACTGTTTTGTGACAGCCAGCCTTTTGTTTTAGCTTTTTGCGGGTACAGAATATCATGGCGTTCTATCGGGGGGACCCTGATGGAAACAAGACAAACGTCTTTCTCAGGTCTGCATCCCCTTAACAATTGTATGTATTGAGCCGTACTGTATTGTACCCATTCTGCAATCTGTTAAATAAAGTTTTCATTCATTCATTCATGCTCTAAGACAAACTCTAACCGAAAACCAACTTCGAAAGAGTGCCTAAGCAGCAAAAAAAAAAAAGAGAGTGACTGATAGTGCCATCTAGTGGTAAGGTAAAAGTACTGTATTACAACACTCTCACTTAATTTTACAATGGCATTCAAGTCCCTTTAAATAATATTACAACACTCCCACTTAATTTTACAATGGCATTAAGTGCCTTTAAATAATATTACAGCGCCATGCTCTCCTTCATAAAAAGAAACGTCAAGAAAAAATATATTTTAAACAGCAAAAAAAAATACTTTTTACAATGCTTTTACTGGAACTCTTTTTCACATTATTTCAGACTTGCTTTGACTAGGCAGCGTTCGGCGTTCACCTGTCAAGCACAAATAACCACTCTATTTTACATGTGAATTACCAAAGTGCCACTTAACCCTTTCACTGCCACACGACAGAAGGTTAACCCAAATTAAACAATTACATTTTTTTTGTATATATATATTGAACAATTAACAATATTCCTGTGAATGCATGAGTACACTGAATGAATACTGAGAGTATTACTGGCATAATAGATCATGTAAATAGAATTCTTACAATTTCTGGATTAATAAACCATCCTCTGACAAGCATGTTCTTGAATAATTTGTGTGTTTTTGAAACTCAATGCCTCTTATCACCTCTGTGGGGGGTGAGTGGGCTAATAATTCACAAATTATATTGTGGTGCAGGTATTCTAGCTAAACAAAACAGTGATAATGACACTTTTGAATGGTGTGAATTTAGTCATTGTTAGTATAAATAAGAATAATCAATTTTGTAATGTTGGGCAATAAGGCATAACAATAGAGCCTCTTGATTGATTGATTGATTGAAAAGTTTATTAACAGATTGCAGAATGGGTACAGTACAGTACAGCTCAATACATACAATTGTTAAGGGGTTGCAGACCAGAGAAAGACTTTCGTCTTGTTTACATCAGGGTTCCCCATTTTCAATTCATCATAACATATATGACATACAGATAGACAGTACATCTATACATTTATGACATATCAGATTTGCAAATACAGTACTGTTTGTGATACAAAAGTGTCCAGAAAAAGAGTGTATTTGACGTAGAAACTACATTGGAGGAGGTTGGGTGGGGGCTGTACATTGGAGGTGGGGGGGGGACACACATTGTACACTGTACATTGGAATACTGACAAAGCCATACTTGGTCATTTATTGTACAACTGGGTTAGGACATTTGTAGGGGCCAGTTTCGAATTGCAGTCTCCCGTAGGTGTTTTTTGAGAGTGTTATTGAAAGTGGGTAGTGATTCACATTCCTTTACAGCTTTGGGTAGGGCGTTCCACATTGATGTGGCATAATTGCTAAACGTGTTTAGTCCCTTGTTTGAGCCGAATCTGGGTTTTACATGATTTGTGGAGCTCCCTCTGGTGTTGTGATCATGGTATTCACTGACCTTTGGGAAGTATTTTGACATGTACAGAGATACATGAGAGATATTTAGAGAAAGTAGATAGATTTTGGGGGGGAATTGTTAATTCTACTTAAACTTAATGCAACATCTATAATAGTAAATATCATTCAGAAAACAATATGTTGGGTAGGAGTGGGGGGGGGGGGGTTGGGTAGGAGGGGTGGGTGGGGGACACTGTACAACTGTACAAACAACACTGTACATTGGATTATGAATGAATGTGGACTGTTCCATCAGAGGGGGGAGCTTCGATGGTCATGTAAGTGGCTACAGACCGCTGCACTTAAATATAAACATTAGTCTACCTGGAGACTCAATGAGGTAATTGTAGATGTCGCCATAAGACGCGTCTGGCCATTTAGTGGGATCATTTTTTCATTATCCTGTTCGGCTGAAAGGACATTGGCCACCGAAGCTCCCCCCTCTGATAGAACAGTCCACATTCATTCGAGCGTCATCTCGCGTCGTCCAGACTCCATGGGCACTCTGCGCATGTCCATGCGGAATAGGTGCTTTAAAATGGGCTTTTTCTCTGCCGATTTAGTTCTGATCGATTAGTTATGGGTCACGCCGTGTTCAGGAGAGCGAGGCGCATAAACGTCTATTCGATCATGTCTCTAGCACCCCCACAGCCGTATCGGCAACCACTTACATCACGGCTCTCGTCCACATTCATTCATATGCTCCCCCCGCAATCTCCTCCCCGATTTCAATGTAACGCGGAAGTGTAGTGGTCTTCGTTAAACACTAAAACTACGATACCCAGAGCTCATCGCACAAACCGGAAGCGAATATACGTCATCTTTCCTCGCCACGTCCTTTAACTATTCCTCACCGGCAACTTATCCAATTTAAAAGAAAATTAAAACATCTTTTCAAAATCTTTCTTCACATCTAGATTTGTAAATTCCACATAACCTTAGATGTTGTTCTTTAAACATTACGTAGGCCCCTTACCCGCTCGCGAATTGAACGCCACCCCATACGTTAGGCTAAAACCAAAGATTTTCGTCCATCAGCCCGTTTTAAACAGCGTAAATACGACATTTCTCTCCGTTCTTAAAGCAATCAACTTATATACGCCAACTCCCGCACACCTTAGCTAGTATCCCTGCGTTTTTAACAACAATCCGACGGTCGCAACATATTTTAAAACGCATAATATTAGCTAAAATCAAAGATTTTCGTCCATCAGCCCGTTTTAAACAGCGTAAATACGACATTTCTCTCCGTTCTTAAAGCAATCAACTTATATACGCCAACTCCCCCACACCTTAGCTAGTATCCCTGCGTTTTTAACAACAATCCGACGGTCGCAACATATTTTAAAACGCATAATATTAGCTAAAACCAAAGATTTTCGTCCATCAGCCCGTTTTAAACAGCGTAAATACGACATTTCTCTCCGTTTTAAAGCAATCAACTTATATACGCCAACTCCCGCACACCTTAGCTAGTAGCCCTGTGTTTTTAACAACAATCCGACGGTTGCAACATATTTTAAAACGCATAATATTAGCTAAAACCAAAGATTTTCGTCCATCAGCCCGTTTTAAACAGCGTAAATACGACATTTCTCTCCGTTCTTAAAGCAATCAACTTATATACGCCAACTCCCGCACACCTTAGCTAGTAGCCCTGCGTTTTTAACAACAATCCGACGGTCGCAACATATTTTAAAACGCATAATATTAGCTAAAACCAAAGATTTTCGTCCATCAGCCCGTTTTAAACAGCGTAAATACGACATTTCTCTCTGTTTTAAAGCAATCAATTTATATACGCCAACTCCCGCACACCTTAGCTAGTATCCCTCCGTTTTTAACAACAATCCAAGGTCGCAACATATTTTAAAACACATAATTTGTTGAGCTGGGGACTATAAACAGAACCAGGGTGCATGGAAAGGGCTGTAGCGTATTTCTGTATGCCTAGCCCTGCCCCCAGACTTCAGAATGACCCAATCAAATGTGCCCTATCATTGAAATGCAAATACCAGCAGCTACGTCATGTACCACGCCCCTAGACGTCCGCCCCCAGACGTTGCTACTCATCCCAGCTAGTTCATTCGCAGGTTGCGAATGAACTAGCTGGGTACCCAACTAGTTCATTCGCAGGTTGCGAATGAACTAGCTGGGTACCCAGCTAGTTCATTCGCAAAATGATCCTTGCGAATGAACTAGCTGGGTACCCAGCTAGCTAGGTCATCTTTGCGAATGAACTAGTTGGGTACCCAGCTAGTTCATTCGCAAAATGATCCTTGCGAATGAACTAGCTGGGTACCCAGCTAGCTAGGTCATCTTTGCGAATGAACTAGTTGGGTACCCAGCTAGTTCATTCGCAAAATGATCCTTGCGAATGAACTAGCTGGGTACCCAGCTAGCTAGGTCATCTTTGCGAATGAACTAGTTGGGTACCCAGCTAGTTCATTCGCAAAATGGTCCTTGCGAATGAGCTAGCTGGGTACCCAGCTAGCTAATGTGTCAGCTAGCTGGGTACCCAGCTAGCTCATTCGCAAGGACCATTTTGCGAATGAGCTAGCTACTAGCTGAGGCAAAATTTGGTGTAAAGCCTATGGGACAAAGCCGGCTAGTTAACTAGCTAAGACACGTTCTACCTAGCTAGCTGGGTACCCAGCTAGCTGACACATTTGCAACCTAGGTAGTGAGCTAGCTCATTCGCAAATTTGTCTTTGCGAATGAGCTAGCTAGGTACCCAGCTAGCTAGGTCATCTTTGCGAATGAGCTAGTTGGGTACCCAACTAGCTCATTCGCAAAATGATCCTTGCGAATGAACTAGCTGGGTACCCAGCTAGCTAGGTCATCTTTGCGAATGAACTAGTTGGGTACCCAGCTAGTTCATTCGCAAAATGATCCTTGCGAATGAACTAGCTAGGTACCCAGCTAGTTCATTCGCAAAGACACATTAGCTAGCTGGGTACCCAGCTAGCTAGGTCATCTTTGCGAATGAGCTAGTTGGGTACCCAGCTAGTTCATTCGCAACCTGCGAATGAACTAGCTGAGATGAGTAGCAACGTCTGGGGGCGGACGTCTAGGGGCGTGGTACATGACGCAGATGCTGGTATTTGCATTTCAATGACAGGGCACATTTGATTGGGTCATTCTGAAGTCTGGGGGCAGGGCTAGGCATACAGAAATACGCTACAGCCCTTTCCGTGCACCCTGGATCTGTTTATAGTCCCCAGCTCAACAAATTATGTGTTTTAAAATATGTTGCGACCTTGGATTGTTGTTAAAAACGGAGGGATACAAGCTAAGGTGTGGGGGAGTTGGCGTATATAAGTTGATTGCTTTAAGAACGGAGAGAAATGTCGTATTTACGCTGTTTAAAACGGGCTGATGGACGAAAATCTTTGGTTTTAGCTAATATTATGTGTTTTAAAATATGTTGCGACCGTCGGATTGTTGTTAAAAACGCAGGGATACTAGCTAAGGTGTGGGGGAGTTGGCGTATATAAGTTGATTGCTTTAAGAACGGAGAGAAATGTCGTATTTACGCTGTTTAAAACGGGCTGATGGACGAAAATCTTTGGTTTTAGCTAATATTATGTGTTTTAAAATATGTTGCGACCGTCGGATTGTTGTTAAAAACGCAGGGATACTAGCTAAGGTGTGGGGGAGTTGGCGTATATAAGTTGATTGCTTTAAGAACGGAGAGAAATGTCGTATTTACGCTGTTTAAAACGGGCTGATGGACGAAAATCTTTGGTTTTAGCCTAACGTATGGGTGGCGTTCAATTCGCGAGCGGGTAAGGGGCCTACGTAATGTTTAAAGAACAACATCTAAGGTTATGTGGAATTTACAAATCTAGATGTGAAGAAAGATTTTGAAAAGATGTTTTAATTTTCTTTTAAATTAGATAAGTTGCCGGTGAGGAATAGTTAAAGGACGTGGCGAGGAAAGATGACGTATGTTCGCTTCCGGTTTGCGCGATGAGTTACTGTATAAACGGTTTCCATATTATAGTCCCTTTGCAGGTTGATGTGAACACAACATGCAATACAAAGATAATAAACGTACATACTAATTGTGTAGTAGTTAGTTATTATTATTGTATTAATATTCTACAGTATCGGCAGATCGCTGCCATCTCAAATGAATCTTCTGTACATCCCTGCAACAAGAAAGCCATTGAGAATATAATATATAGTGGGTAATTCTGAAGTCTGGGGGCAGGGCTAGGTAGGCATACAGAAATACGGATACACCGGTTCTGTTTATAGTCCCCAGCTAAACAAACTATGTGTTTTAAAATATGTTGCGACCGTCGGATTGTTGTTAAAAACGCAGGGATACTAGCTAAGGTGTGCGGGAGTTGGCGTATATAAGTTGATTGCTTTAAGAACGGAGAGAAATGTCGTATTTACGCTGTTTAAAACGGGCTGATGGACGAAAATCCTTGGTTTTAGCCTAACGTATGGGGTGGCGTTCAATTCGCGAGCGGGTAAGGGGCCTACGTAATGTTTAAAGAACAACATCTAAGGTTATGTGGAATTTACAAATCTAGATGTGAAGAAAGATTTTGAAAAGATGTTTTAATTTTCTTTTAAATTAGATAAGTTGCCGGTGAGGAATAGTTAAAGGAAGTGGCGAGGAAAGATGACGTATGTTCGCTTCCGGTTTGCGCAATGAGCTCTGGGTATCGTAGTTTTAGTGTTTAATAATAATAACTAACTACTACACAATTAGTATGTACGTTTATTATCTTTGTATTGCATGTTCTTTGCATGTTGTGTTCACATCAACCTGCAAAGGGACTAGATGGAAACCGTTTGTACAGTAACTCATCGCGCAAACCGGAAGCGAACATACGTCACGGCCGTGGTTCAAGTTTGCAGTTCCTTTCAAATATAGTTGTGTCTCAAGATTCAACGTTACAGTAGTAGAGTAGAGAAATGTTAGAATGTAATAGGACATGTATGGCAATCTGCCTGACAAGGATATGCGAGATTTGTTGATAGAAAACGGAGAATTGAAAATGATTTGAGAGAATATACTGTATTAATCCCCAAAGGGGGAAATTGATTGCCACCAGACGTATGTAACATAAAACACAAACAAAAAAAATATTATAATAGAATACGGCAAAGTGCTTCCAGACAACACATATGGATTAAATAAATTAAATAACACAGTATATATATTCTCAATGGCTTTCTTGCAGGGATGTACAGAAGATTCATTTGAGATGGCAGCGATCTGCCGATACTGTAGAATATTAATACAATAATAATAACTACTACACAATTAGTATGTATGTTTATTATCTTTGTATTGCATGTTCTTTGCATGTTGTGTTCACATCAACCTGCAAAGGGACTAGATTTGTATTACTGTATCTCTATCTCTTTGTATTTAAATGTTCTTATAATTTTTTTATGCTTGCTTATGCCTGTATGTTCTACTGTTGTGAAGCACTTTGAACTGCAACCTCTGTATGAAAAGTGCTATACAAATACAATTATTATTATCCCATCACTGTCAATGGATGTCTTATTCTTTGACTTTGATACAATGGATATGATTTCTGCTTCACTGACATTTCCCAAAAACATAGACTGCAGTACTTTACTATCTCCTCTCCATCCTTCCTGTAATGGTTCATCGTGTTTTTGAATGGCATCTGCCAGATTTGGCCCCACATTCACAAAAAAATTGTTGAATTCATTAACCACCTCATTCATGTTTTTTATAGTCTTACTATTACTAATGAAATGGCTAGGCATTTTTATGGACGCTGATTTATTTCCCATTACCTTATTTATTATTTTTATTTCCGCCTAACAATCTATTGTAATAATCTTTCTTGGCCCATCTCATAATGAATACTAACTTATTCTTATACACTTTGTATTTAGTTTCAGCAGCCTTTTTTCTACATTTGATCAAATCTCTATAGTTTGTTTTTCTTTTTACATGCATTCTCTAACCACTTTGTTATCCAGCATGGTTTTCTATTGTCATTACTTTTTTGTTTATGTTGAACCATTGGGCAGTGCCTATCGTAAAGTGTCCGATAGATATTCAAAAAAGTATTGTAAGCAGCATTGACGTCTTCTACATAGACCCCCCTTGAAATGTATTAACGAAAATGTGTTATCTAATACTATACATTCACTAAATTGTTACTCCGTATAATAATTACAATTGGCTTCAATGGAATTAAACACGTCTTTCTGGGTCGATATCGCATTCAAAGTCTTGTATTTTATCGCCACATAAATATTCGTCTGTTGATTCTGTCATATTTCATGGAATATATATATATTCAACTGCTTTGCATTTCAAGTCACCGTCGACAAACACAGCTGCAGGTAGGATTGCATCCAGCTCACTCAATCAGAATGGAGTGATTGACAGTGTCGAAGGCCTTTTGTAGGTCCAGCATGACCATGCCGCAGTATTTGCCTGCGTCCACCTCTTGTTTGATGTGGTCGTTCAAATAGAGCAGGTGAATTGATGATGAATGAATGAAAATGGGGGACCCTGATGTAAACAAGACGAAAGTCTTTCTCTGGTCTGCATCCCCTTAACAATTGTATGTATTGAGCTGTACTGTACCCATTCTGCAATCTGTTAATAAACTTTTCAATCAATCAATGTGTCAGTGGAGTGGGATGTTCTGAAGCCAGATTGGAATTCGTAGATTAGATTTTTTTCCGCTAGGTACTTTTCGACCTGTTCGTAGACTATTTTTTCCATGACTTTCGAGATGGAGATAAGAATAGAAACAGGGCGGTAGTTGCAATGCAACATGACCGAATGATTGATTGAAAACTGTATTAACATATTGCAGAATGGGTACAGTACAGTACAGCTCAATACACACAATTGTTAAGGGGATGCAGACCAGAGAAAGGCTTTCGTCTTGTTTACATCAGGGTCCCCCATTTTCAATTCATCAGGACATATGACATACATGACACACAGATAGACAGTACTGCTACATCTATACATTTATGACATACCAGATTTACCAGATTTGCAAATACAGTACCGTTTGTGATACAAAAATAGTCCAGAAAAGAGAGTATATACATTTGACGTAGAAACTGTACATTGGAGGAGGTTGGGTAGGTGGGGTGGGGGGGGGACTGTACATTGGAGGTGGTTGGGGGGGGGGGGGGGGGGGGTCACCCCTACATACGATAAAGACTTTTCCGGTCCTGTCTTTTTTGCTACAATGATGACAAAAGTGCTTGCTTTCAAAATAATGTTTATTTAAGAAACCGGGAAACACATTTGTGTGTATATGCAGGCTATATAATGCATTATTAACAGGTGTTTCAGGTCTAAATGGCTTAGTACTGTTGACATTACACTGCTTGTAGTTATTAGTAAATCAAATAGCATTAATAATTACAGAAAGTTATCACTAAAGTGCTATCTGTTGCAGCTGCACATGCAGCTGCACACTTTTCCATAAAAATAGCATATTTGGATAAGTGTGACCATTTCTCAAAAACAGAAAATCATGTATTTTTTTTAAATACAGAAAAGGATCACTAAAGTGCTATCTGTTGCAGCTGCACTGCACTGTTCTCCATAAAAATAGCATATTTGGATAAGTTTGACCATTTCTCAAAAACAGAAAATCATGTATTCTTTTTAAATACAGAAAAGGATCACCAAGTTACCATTTCTCAAAAAATATAAATAAATACAGAAAATAAGCACTAGTTCACTCAGTGGAAATTTCTAGCTCAATGCGAGGTCTGCTGCTGCCGGCTAATAATACGGTCAATACGTGGGGAGATCTTTGACAAGGCAACACGCATGTCATCCTCAAGGCTCAACTTGGCCCTATATTTTGTTTTCAGAGCCGTCATGGATGAAAAGCCAGCTTCACACAGATATGTGGTGCTGAATGGTATCAACACCTTAACTGCTGCATCATGAGATACCCGACTTTCCAGTTGGTGTAGTCCACGACGCTGTTGTCGATCCAGTGCCACTCACCTGAAATAAGGAGAATCGGGATGAGATAATACTAATGCATGAAAAAACAGGTTTCAAGAGACTAAATTAAGTTTCGCATAGCGAAAGCTGGTAAGTAGCCACACACTATACCGAGCGACTGAACACTCGTTTCTCAAAGCCTTCCGTCACTTCTAGAATGGACTACAAGTGTTTTGTTGATTTACATCCACATCACTATTCATTCATCCTTATGCTGTTACTGCCGTCGGATTAGACTTTATTTGATTGGAAGAAGATCCCTCTGGAAAGAGTCGGGATTTGATGCAGGATATCGGCGGTATTATGCTAATTATATTTGTATTTTAACTAACCAGGTCGCAAATTAACCGCAAACAATAAAAATATTTTAGTTTGATCGCCACCGCGGTTGACCGCAGGCACTCGCCCACTATGGATCAGCCCACGCAAAATTTGTGTGTGTGTGTGAGAGAGACAGAATGAGGGGGAGAGAGAGGGGGAAGAGAGAGAGGGAGAGAGAAAGGGAAGGAGAGAGAGGGAGAGAGAAGGAGAGAGAAAGGGAAGGAGATAGAGGGAGAGAGAAAGAGGAGAGAGAGGGGGGAGAGAGATGGGGAGGGAGAGACACAGTGGGGGAGAGATAGAATCTGACAAGACAGAGAAATACACTTATTTGTTTGAACTGTATTATCCCTCGCCTGTTACACTTTGTGCATGTGTGAGAGAGAGAGAGAGAGAGAGTGTGTGAGATGGAGAGAGTGTGAGAGAGATATGGAGAGTGTTCATTCAGAGAGTGTTTGAATGAAGTACATTTGCTGAAATACAGTTGTTCTTAATTTTCACAGTTGTTCTTCATTTTCTCACTTGCTATGTGAGAATGTTAGTTATTATGTTCTCAATTCCCCTTGCATTGTTTGAGAATTGTGTGGAAGAGTTTGCTAGTTCTAGTACCCCTTTCGTACAAGTTAACAATAAATAATGGTATTAGGAATAACCACTGGGTTAGTATATTAGGACAAGTGCATGACAGTAAGGTTAGTTAGGGTTAGATATATTTATTAATTGTATTTCAGATATTGGTTGAAGAAGTGTGTCTTTAGTCGACAGCAAAAGATTGGATGAGTTTCGGCTGTCCTAACTGTGGTGGGAAGTTCGTTCTACCATTATGGGGCAAGGACTGAGAATAGGCGGCTTCTCTTTGATGACCCTCCCGGAGCTTGGATAGGAGTAGGTCTGAGGCGGCCAGAAGATGCAGAGCGTAGGGGTCTTGAGGGTGTGTAGTTAGAGACCATTGACCGGAGGTAGGCGGGAGCGGTTCCCTTTGCCACACGATATGCCTGGTCGAGGGCCTTGAAGCGGATTCGTGCGGCAATGGGGAGCCAGTGCAGGTCCCTAAGAAGTGGGGTGACATGGGCCGACTTCGGTAGGTTTGAGATCAGGCGGGAAACTGCGTACTGAATGAGCATGTAACCAACAAGCATCTGTACGGGGGACTACCAAGGCTGAGCGACAAGGTGGCATCCAGGAGGATGAAACTTGCAGGTCACTGCCACCGACACCACGTACTTCCGACTAGCAAGCTAGTGCTCTGGGAGCCGACACACGGGCGACGACCAAGAGGATGTCCCACACTAACATATGTAGACATACTGAGGAAGGACGCAGGTGTGGAGAGCCCTACGGAACTGGTCGGATGTATGGAGGATCGGGATGATTGGAATCTCCACTGGCGAACCCGTCTGAGGACGGCCAAATTAATGAATGACTACTGGTTTATTGAAGGTTCCCAACCACAGCCAAAAGAAAATCAAGGAGGCAGCCTTTGCGAATGATGCACCAAAGCCATGGAACACCCTATGGACATTAGGCTAGATCACTAAATATTTTCAAAAGTAAGCTAAATACGTACCTCGTTCACCGTAGCCTTTTAATACACTCTGCTACTTATACTCATTACATGCACAGTGATTATTGTACTGTAAATTAGAGCGATTTTATTGCACTGCACTATTGCACTATTTTATGCTAATTGCATGCTAATATTATGCCTATGTCTATTTTATGTCCATTATGTCTACATTACTGCTGTGAAGGTGCTATGCAAATTAAGTTATTATTATTATTATTATTATTATTATTATTATTATTATTATTATTATTATTATTATTATTATTATTATTATTATTATTATTATCATATAGAGATATTCAGACCTGGTGACCTCTTGCAGAGAGAGTAGTGGCTGTTGCTGCATGCTGCCGTCTTCCACGTTCGGTCCACGTCCATGTAGACAGGGCTCTACGCTAACCTTTTTCATTAGGGGCACAGGTGCTCCTAAATGAAAAAATTTAGGAGCACACAAAGAAATTTAGGAGCACAGTGAATTTTTTTCTAGTAACTGAGTTTATTAACAAACTCACATTTTTTTAAACAAAAATAAATGTACATGTATAGTAGTACTCTGTATGTGCATGTTCAAATGGGAACGGAACTGTGCAATAGCACCAAAGTCACTGGCCCACACTGTGTGTGCTAAACAAACTCACATTTTTTAAACAAAAATAAATGTACATGTATAGTAGTACTCTGTATGTGCATGTTCAAATGGGAACGGAATTGTGCAATAGCACCAAAGTCACTGGCCCACACTGTGTGTGTGTGCTAAACAAACTCACAAGGATGGTCTCTCCTTTCTCAATATGTACAAATCTCTACACTGGATGACTGGATGTGCCGCCGCGAGACGTTGTGTTTTACTACCGAATCTCTTCAGGTGCGGGTTTCCCGACACAAAGGGCGTATTGCCTGCCTGTTTCTGCAATATTTACAAAACATGACATTGTTTTCCAACTCTAGCCATGGGAAAATGTTTAGCCAATTCACGTTAAATTTGTATGTCTTCCCTCCGGCTCCAGTGGGTGTAGCATCGTTAGCTACAGTGGGTACATTGGGTGTAGCTTCGTTAGCTACAGTGGGTACATTGGGTGTAGCTTCATTAGCTAGTTAGCTACAGTGGGTACATTGGGTGCTACAGTGGGGGTAGTAGTGGGTGTAGCCTCGCTAGCATGCTGGCTAGCGTCAGTATCTTGGTTAACTATCACCTCTGTAACATGAGCTGCCTCGCCTGACTTCTCATTCTCCGGTACCTTTCGCGCAAAATAAAAATGAATGGGCAATACATGGCTGTATTGTCTGACTCAGACACTGACGCTCATAGATATATCTATGCTGACGCTAAAAATTACTTTCAGTTTCCAGTCGCGTGACCACAGGAAACTCTACTGTGATTGGAACGTTTATGCGGCTGTGAACTGTGGGACTTGTAGTTTTTTAACGATTCTCGCAGCGGAGAAAAAAAAGGACGAATGAGGCTGTACTCTGCACTCGCCGGCCCCACTCGCGAGTACTTGATTTTGCAGGTTCGCACACACATATTTTTAGGGGCATATGCGAGCAATTTGCTCGCACTGTAGAGCCCTGACACAGGCGTCGTTCATTGTAGGCTCGTTTCTCCCCCATTTGGTGTAGCATGTCCTTCATGCTCTGTAAATAACTATGTACAGATACCGAGATGTCACACCATGTTACCTGTACCTGTTTATTGCACTATGTTTTTTTTTTTATTGGATTCTATTATATGTTGTACCACTGTATTGCACATCGTTGCGGGCAAGACCACCCGCATTTCATTGTATACCTGTATGCCGTGACAATTAAAACTCTTGACTTGACTTGACTAGGAAAGAGGCCAGTTGTCCACCCACTTGAACCGGCCGCCAGTCTGAGAAAAGAGAAGTCACAAGAGAGAACAAGATCCTCTGTGAACAAACAACTGTCTGACCCAGTGTCCTTGACCCTTTCACTGTGACAATACAGAAGGTTAGCCCTTTACTATCACACAACCGACGGCGATGCTCCATCATTAGCTCCACGGATGCAGAGCTAATGATGGAGCATCGCCGTCGGTTGCGTGATAGTAAAGGGTTAACCTTCTGTCGTGTGGCAGTGAAAGGGTTAACACATTGGTTGCCAGCCGGATATGACAATTTATCGCTTGGATGCCACCACGTTAATCAATGGGAGGATGAGCACATTTGCGAATGCATAAACTATATCTTAAATTATGGCTATGTGTCTAATACACCCGTCGCTTATCAATGACTTGCTTGCAGTCAAAGATGTACAAAACGGATTGTTTTTTCATCAGTACATTTCCGTTTTATACCGTTTTGAATACGAGTATAGTTTCGGAGAGTTCTAGTAATTTCAGAGAAATTCCACGAAAATAGCCATTTACTGGAATACACAAAACACATTGTCATTTTCCGGCTGATTTATGAATAGTTTTCAAATAAACTATAGATTATCGAGAGTATTTGTGTTCTTATGCACGATACAAAAGCGGGCTGAAAAATAATTTATTCGTGCCACGCTCAGCGCCTAACGCCACACACAGAGATAATAATAATAATTTATGGATAATAACTTATGGATCTGCAGGGTAATGAAGGCTTGTATTATCGGGTTCAGGATATTGGCCAGATATGCGTCGTCTGCTTGGCACTGCCTCCTGGCCTCGTCCCACTTCATCTTCTGGGCCACCAGTTTGAAGGAGTCATTGCCCAGCTTGTAGAAAGTACTAGGTGACACGGTTGTGGCGGGGACCACTATCTGAGAATCTGACACAATATGAAACAGTAGTTGTCTTTCAGAAACAAAAGTATGACAGTGTGTGAATGTACCTTGAAATGGATTTAAAAAGCTAGATACATACACCCTTTCACTACCACACTACCAACGGGTTAACCCTTTCACTGCGACAATACAGAAAATATCACAACTTCATTGTACATGAGAATAATATAGTCCCCTTCGGATGTATATATATTTTATTATCTCGTTTTCTTACAAAGTACTGTATATCTTTATGTCATAAACTGCATCTTTAGTACTTGTGTGAATTTAGCCGTACTGTATTGTACCCATTCTGCAATCTGTTAATAACGTTTTCAATCAATCACATCATGGGGGGAAATTAGCTAAGGTTTGATTTGTTTATTTAAGATTGCAGAATAAATACAGTAAAAACAACTGCTAATTGGGGTTGCATAACAGAGAGATAGAAAGTCTTGTTTACATCAGGTCCCCATTTTCAATTCATCATGACATACAGATATACAGTACTGTTACATCCAGACATTTACTGTAGTTAGAGTATGGATAAATAGCTAACGTTAAATTAGGCTATCGATATACTAACGTTAGGTAACGTTAGCTAGCTAGCAAGCTATGAACAACCAGTACAGCTAACATGAAACCTACTCTACTTTCGTTAACGTTAGCTGACGTTATGAAAGCTATGATCTGTAATGTCAACTGGATAACGTTAGCTATTTATTCATCTATGCTAATATTGTCAGCTTATTTACTCACCCATTTTGATGTGTGTTTCTCCCGATCATTCAATACATTGTTGACGGTAGAACAATGTAGTTTGAGAAGCCGTGAGTCCGTGACCACTTCCGGTAAAACGATCGCAATTTATCCGGCAACTTATCTAATTTAACAGAAAATTAAAACATCTTTTCAAAATCTTTCTTCACATCTAGATTTGTAAATTCCACATAACCTTAGATGTTGTTCTTTAATGTGTCACAGCAGCACAAACATTCCCCACATTTAACATTCACAAACACTGCTTAACGTTAAACACTAAAACTACGATACCCAGAGCTCATCGCGCAAACCGGAAGCGAACATACGTCATCTCTCCTCGCCACGTCCTTTAACATTCCTCATCGGCAACTTATCTAATTTAAAAGAAAATTAAAACATCTTTTCAAAATCTTTCTTCACATCTAGATTTGTAAATTCCACATAACCTTAGATGTTGTTCTTTAATGTGTCACAGCAGCACAACCATTCCCCACATTTAACATTCACAAACACGGCATAACTTTAAACACTAAAACTACGATACCCAGAGCTCATCGCGCAAACCCGAAGCGAACACACGTCATCTCTCCTCGCCACGTCCTTTAACGATTCCTCATCGGCAACTTATCTAATTTAAAAGAAAATTAAAACATCTTTTCAAAATCTTTCTTCACATCTAGATTTGTAAATTCCACATAACCTTAGATGTTGTTCTTTAAACATTACGTAGGCCCCTTACCCGCTCGCGAATTGAACACCAATTACGTATGAATTGAAAATGGGGGACCCTGATGGAAACAAGACAAACGTCTTTCTCAGGTCTGCATCCCCTTAACAATTGTATGTATTGAGCCGTACTGTATTGTACCCATTCTGCAATCTGTTAAATAAAGTTTTCATTCATTCATTCATTCATTTCACGTTAGGCTAAAACCAAAGATTTTCGTCCATCAGCCCGTACAACAGCGTAAATACGAAATTTCTCTCCGTTTTAAAGCAATCAACTTATATACGCCAACTCCCGCACACCTTAGCTAGTATCCCTCCGTTTTTAACAACAATCCGACGGTCGCAACATATTTTAAAACACATAATTTGTTGAGCTGGGGACTATAAACAGAACCGGGGTGCACGGAAAGCAATAGGGGGTATCTGCAGAGCCGCAGAGCCAGGCTGGACGGGTTGGAGGCGGTCTGGACAAGTATTAGTGGTCTGGACAAGTATTTGCACTACTGCGCACCATTTTCAACTTCACTTTCGTCTCGTTTACATAGGTACATAGACAGTAATGTTACATCTAGACATTTATGACATGTAATAATAGAGTAAACTTGTAAATAGACAGTAATGTTACATCTAGACATACCAGATCTAGTAATAATAGAGTAAACTTAACTTTCGTCTCAGTAACAATGTTCATAAAGTGTACATCTAGACATGATGTGTACATAGACAGTAATGTTACATCTCTAGACATACCAGATCTCAATAATAGAGTAAACTTAACTTTCGTCTCAGTAACAATGTTCATAAAGTGTACATCTAGACATTTATGACATACCAGATCTAGTAATAATAGAGTAAACTTAACTTTCGTCTCAGTAACAATGTTCATAAAGTGTACATCTAGACATGATGTGTACATAGACAGTAATGTTACATCTCTAGACATACCAGATCTCAATAATAGAGTAAACTTAACTTTCGTCTCAGTAACAATGTTCATAAAGTGTACATCTAGACATTTATGACATACCAGATCTAGTAATAATAGAGTAAACTTAACTTTCGTCTCAGTAACAATGTTCATAAAGTGTCGAGTGCTACAGTGTAGGTTAGTTTATTAGGACAAGTGCATGACAGTAAGGTTAGTTAGGGTTAGATTTTTTTTATTTAGATAATGGTTGAAGTAGTGAGTCTTTAGTCGACGGCGAAAGATTAGACGGGATTCGGCTGTCCTAACTGGGGTGGGTAGTTCATTCCACCATTGTGGGGCAAGGACTAAGAATAGGCGACTTCTCTTTGATGACCCGACTTCTCTTTGATGACCCTCCCGGAGCTTGGATAGGAGTAGGAATAAACTGTACATATATGTGACACTGTAAGCAGATGACAAACACAGCTTAGTAAGGAACAGTGAACTTGATGAATGAAGACATTTATACATTATTTCCTAGATCAATTAAAAACAGGATTAATGCATTAAATATCTTTAATGCAAGTGCAAGTAGAAAATGTACCCAATACAGCCTGGTGGTAGCTGTTTATTGCCACCGCTGTCGTCCCAAATAACTTTTTGATGTTGTCCATTCGCTTCTTGTTTTTGTTGAATGAATGAATGAATGAAAACTTTATTTAACAGATTGCAGAATGGGTACAATACAGTACGGCTCAATACATACAATTGTTAAGGGGATGCAGACCTGAGAAAGACGTTTGTCTTGTTTCCATCAGGGTCCCCCATTTTCAATTCATATAGTTGTTGTTGAAGTGTTCTAGGATGTTTCTCATCAGGAACAGATGGGTCGATGGTAGTTGCTGCGTTAAAAAGTAATTGTTCTTTCTCATTTGTGCAAACAGTTGTTCTGCAACTTGACTGTTTACATGTCCTGCAGTTTGAGGGACTATTATTATTATTATTATTACTAGATCTGGTATGTCTAGATGTAACATTACTGTCTATTTACAAGTTTACTCTATTACATGTCATAAATGTCTAGATGTAACATTACTGTCTATGTACCTATATAAACGAGACGAAAGTGAAGTTGAAAATGGTGCGCAGTAGTGCAAATACTTGTCCAGACCACTAATACTTGTCCAGACCGCCTCCAACCCGTCCAGCCTGGCTCTGCGGCTCTGCAGATACCCCCTACTCACGGAAAGGGCTGTAGCGTATTTCTGTATGCCTAGCCCTGCCCCCAGACTTCAGAATGACCCAATCAAATTTGCCCTATCATTGAAATGCAAATACCAGCAGCTACGTCATGTACCACGCCCCTAGACGTCCGCCCCCAGACGTTGCTACTCATCCCAGCTAGTTCATTCGCAGGTTGCGAATGAACTAGCTGGGTACCCAACTAGTTCATTCGCAGGTTGCGAATGAACTAGCTGGGTACCCAACTAGCTCATTCGCAAAATGATCCTTGCGAATGAACTAGCTGGGTACCCAGCTAGCTAGGTCATCTTTGCGAATGAACTAGTTGGGTACCCAGCTAGCTAGGTCATCTTTGCGAATGAACTAGTTGGGTACCCAGCTAGTTCATTCGCAAAATGGTCCTTGCGAATGAACTAGCTGGGTACCCAGCTAGCTAGGTCATCTTTGCGAATGAACTAGTTGGGTACCCAGCTAGCTAGGTCATCTTTGCGAATGAACTAGTTGGGTACCCAGCTAGTTCATTCGCAAAATGGTCCTTGCGAATGAACTAGCTGGGTACCCAGCTAGCTAGGTCATCTTTGCGAATGAACTAGTTGGGTACCCAGCTAGTTCATTCGCAAAATGGTCCTTGCGAATGAGCTAGCTGGGTACCCAGCTAGCTAATGTGTCAGCTAGCTGGGTACCCAGCTAGCTCATTCGCAAGTACCATTTTGCGAATGAGCTAGCTACTAGCTGAGGCAAAATTTGGTGTAAAGCCTATGGGACAAAGCCGGCTAGTTAACTAGCTAGGACACGTGCTACCTAGCTAGCTGGGTACCCAGCTAGCTGACACATTTGCAACCTAGGTAGTGAGCTAGCTCATTCGCAAATGTGTCTTTGCGAATGAACTAGCTGGGTACCCAGCTAGCTAGGTAATCTTTGCGAATGAGCTAGTTGGGTACCTAGCTAGTTCATTCGCAAAATTGTTCCTGTGAATGAGCTAGCTAGGTACCCAGCTAGTTCATTCGCAAAGACACATTAGCTAGCTGGGTACCCAGCTAGCTAGGTCATCTTTGCGAATGAGCTAGTTGGGTACCTAGCTAGTTCATTCGCAAAATTGTTCCTGTGAATGAGCTAGCTAGGTACCCAGCTAGTTCATTCGCAAAGACACATTAGCTAGCTGGGTACCCAGCTAGCTAGGTCATCTTTGCGAATGAGCTAGTTGGGTACCCAGCTAGCTCATTCACAAAATGGTCTTTGCGAATGAGCTAGCTGGTTAACGAACTAGCTCATTCACAAATGTGTCCTTGCGAATGAGCTAGCTCGTTAACGAACTAGCTCATTCACACTCTGTTATGCCTGCCCAGCTATACTAGTATGGAGGTGAGGCCTTGCTGGCCTGGTCCTCGCCCCCAAACACCAACACCCCCCGCCCCCAAACACTCATGAATCAGCTAGCTGGTTAACCAACTAGCTCATTCACAAATGTGTCCTTGCAAATGAGCTAGCTAGCTACCCAGCTAGCTGATTCGCAAAGACAAGCTAGCTAGTTGGGTACCCAGCTAGCTAATGTGTCTTTGCGAATGAACTAGCTGGGTACCTAGCTAGCTCATTCACAAGGAGTATTTTGGGAATGAGCTAGCTAGGTACCCAGCTAGCTAATGTGTCTTTGCGAATGAACTAGCTGGGTACCTAGCTAGCTCATTCACAAGGACTATTTTGTGAATGAGCTAGCTGGGTACCCAGCTAGTTCATTTGCAAAAACACATTAGCTAGCTGGGTACCCAACTAGCTCATTCGCAAAATGGTCCTTGCGAATGAGCTAGCTAGGTACCCAGCTAGTTCATTTGCAAAAACACATTAGCTAGCTGGGTACCCAACTAGCTCATTCGCAAAATGGTCCTTGCGAATGAGCTAGCTGGGTACCCAGCTAGCTGACACATTAGCTAGCTGGGTACCCAGCTAGCTCATTCGCAAGTACCATTTTGCGAATGAGCTAGCTACTAGCTGAGGCAAAATTTGGTGTAAAGCCTATGGGACAAAGCCAGCTAGTTAACTAGCTAAGACACGTGCTACCTAGCTAGCTGGGTACCCAGCTAGCTGACACATTTGCAGCCTAGGTAGTGAGCTAGCTCATTCGCGAATGTGTCTTTGTGATTGAACTAGCTGGGTACCCAGCTAGCTAGGTCATCTTTGCGAATGAGCTAGTTGGGTACCCAGCTAGTTCATTCGCAAAATTGTCCTTGTGAATGAGCTAGCTAGGTACCCAGCTAGCTAGAAAATGGGAATAAATGTTAAAACGGCTTGCCATAATAGTAGCAGCAGCAGTAGCAGCAGCAGTAGTAGTGATAGTAGCAGCAGCAGTAGTAGTAGTAGTAGTAGTAGTAGTAGTAGTAGTAGTAGTAGTGATAGTAGCAGCAGCAGTAGTAGTAGTAGTAGTAGTGATAGTAGCAGCAGCAGTAGCAGCAGTAGTAGTAGTAGTAGTAGTAGTAGTAGTAGTGATAGTAGCAGCAGCAGTAGTAGCAGTAGCAGTAGTAGTAGTAGTAGTAGTAGTAGTAGTAGTGATAGTAGCAGCAGCAGTAGTAGTAGTAGTAGTAGTGATAGTAGCAGCAGCAGTAGCAGCAGTAGTAGTAGTAGTAGTAGTAGTAGTGATAGTAGCAGCAGCAGTAGTAGCAGTAGCAGTAGTAGTAGTAGTAGTAGTAGTAGTAGTAGTGATAGTAGCAGCAGCAGTAGTAGTAGTAGTAGTAGTGATAGTAGCAGCAGTAGTAGTAGTAGTAGTAGTAGTAGTAGTAGTGATAGTAGCAGCAGTAGTAGTAGTAGTAGTAGTACCATAGTGCCTCGCACACCTACGCGGCCGTCCCGGGTTCGCCTCCCGCTCCCGGGGGATCATTTGTCGCATGTCTTCCCCACTCTTCTCCCGTTCACCCTCTCCTCTGTCGGTCATGTCTGACCAGAAAAAGCTGGGAAAACACTAAAATAAATCTAAAGAAAATAATAAATACAACGAGCTCACTAGCCGCGAAACCCCCAGCTGGCGCCGCACCGCAGCACATTATTATAACTTCCAGGAACACAACCAAAGAGCTGGTACTGAGAGACCTGGAAGAAGAGCTGGTACTGAGAGAGACCTGGAAGAAGAGCTGGTACTGAGAGAGACCTGGAAGAAGAGCTGGTACTGAGAGAGACCTGGAAGAAGAGCTGGTACTGAGAGACCTGGAAGAAGAGCTGGTACTGAGAGAGACCTGGAAGAAGAGCTGGTACTGAGAGAGACCTGGAAGAAGAGCTGGTACTGAGAGAGACCTGGAAGAAGAGCTGGTACTGAGAGAGACCTGGAAGAAGAGCTGGTACTGAGAGAGACCTGGAAGAAGAGCTGGTACTGAGAGAGACCTGGAAGAAGAGCTGGTACTGAGAGAGACCTGGAAGAAGAGCTGGTACTGAGAGACCTGGAAGAAGAGCTGGTACTGAGAGACCTGGAAGAAGAGCTGGTACTGAGAGAGGCCTGGAAGAAGAGCTGGTACTGAGAGAGACCTGGAAGAAGAGCTGGTACTGAGAGAGACCTGGAAGAAGAGCTGGTACTGAGAGACCTGGAAGAAGAGCTGGTACTGAGAGACCTGGAAGAAGAGCTGGTACTGAGAGACCTGGAAGAAGAGCTGGTACTGAGAGACCTGGAAGAAGAGCTGGTCCTGAGAGAGACCTGGAAGAAGAGCTGGTACTGAGAGAGACCTGGAAGAAGAGCTGGTACTGAGAGAGACCTGGAAGAAGAGCTGGTACTGAGAGACCTGGAAGAAGAGCTGGTACTGAGAGAGACCTGGAAGAAGAGCTGGTACTGAGAGAGACCTGGAAGAAGAGCTGGTACTGAGAGACCTGGAAGAAGAGCTGGTACTGAGAGACCTGGAAGAAGGGCTGGTACTGAGAGAGACCTGGAAGAAGAGCTGGTACTGAGAGAGACCTGGAAGAAGAGCTGGTACTGAGAGACCTGGAAGAAGAGCTGGTACTGAGAGAGACCTGGAAGAAGAGCTGGTACTGAGAGAGACCTGGAAGAAGAGCTGGTACTGAGAGAGGCCTGGAAGAAGAGCTGGTACTGAGAGACCTGGAAGAAGAGCTGGTACTGAGAGAGACCTGGAAGAAGAGCTGGTACTGAGAGAGACCTGGAAGAAGAGCTGGTACTGAGAGAGACCTGGAAGAAGAGCTGGTACTGAGAGAGACCTGGAAGAAGGGAACGATCCAGCTGAGAAACAAGACCCTCTATTTTGATCACGACTATGCGACTGAAATCGTCAAAAAGCGGAGGGAGTACAACTGCATTAAAAAAGCGTTAAAGATAAAAGGAATCCGCTTCCAGACTTGAACATACATTTGAACAATAGACAACGTAACACTTAAATGTGGGAATTTTAAATAATGAAGACATTGTGAATCAGATTAGGAAGGAAATAACTGTATAAAATCTAATGAGAACAGCCAAGTGGATCCAACTATTATGAGACACAATCAAAGCAATTATGAGAGGGTACCTAATTTCTAAGATGGCATATTTAAATAGGATTAGGAGGTTAAGATATGATGAGTTACAGGGAAATCTGAGAAAACTTGAGAAACAAACACAGGGGAGGGAGGGGGAGTGTAAGAGCCAAAGCTATATATATTTAGGTTATTGTATTATATGAATGTTTAATATTGATTGGATTTACATAAAGTCATTGAACCGTCGTATTTGTCATAATAGAGCATTCTAGAACATATAAACTTCTAGAACGTTTGTCGTGATGTCATAATAGACCTTGCTGGAACAGAACCTTCTAGAACGTTTGTGGTGATGTCATAATAGACCTTTCTGAAACATAGACATTCTGGAACGTTTGTGGATGTCATAATAGAAGTTTCTAGAACATAAAACATTCTAGAACCACAGTATGACGTCATGATAGAAAGTTATGGAAATTCGTGATGTCACCGTATGATGTCATAACCGAACATTCTAGATCATTTGGGTCTCTATATAAGCAGGCGTGGATATTTTTACTTTGCACTGGAGCGGCTGTGGACATTGCTTTTCTTTATCAATGGATGTACTACTCATGAGTAAGTAATTTTACCAGTGGAGTGGATCGCCGGCCCTCACATTAGTAAGAAAACTTTGTTCTAAGAGGGAAAAGGAACAACACGAACTACTGGAGTGCTGAAAGAAGGATAACAACAAAATGTCGAAACCTAAGAAGGTTGAGATGACACAAAAAGTCTATGAGGAACAGGTCCGTAATGCCATTAAAAATAGGAAGGCTAAGTTAGGTCAGCTAACTGGTCACATGAATAAGATGAATCAATTAATGGATGAGGACGACGACGGTAACTTGGAAGGTGTACCGACAAGATTGGTCGAATTCAACAAGCTATTCGGAGAGTTTGGTGCACTTAATACCTCAGTCCAGGCGGCACTAAGCCAAAACATAAGCAAGACCTCAGAAGAGGAGAGGAAGAAAGATCAGGATGAATGGTTCACGCAGAGGGCCGACACATTTTCCAACTTCACAGAAAAGGCTGACACATGGATGAAAGAGGTGCATCAGCGTACAGTGGAGTCTAGGAAGCACCAAGATGAGGTCAGGCCTGAAGACAGTGCATCCGGCATCGTAGAAGGGAAAGGGTCTAGAGCCCCATCCACTACATTTTCCAGAGCATCATCTGCAAGCCTGTGGCTGAAAGCTGACTTAGAGAGGGCTGAGTTGCTAACCCAGGCTTCTGCTCTAAAACAAAAACGACAACTCGAGGTACACGCTCTAAAACAAAAACGACAACTCGAGGAACAGGAGGCTCTGCTCTTGGAGGCGCACACTAAGGCTCACACTAAGCTAAGAGCAGATAGGGAAGAACAGGAGGCTAAGCTAAGAGCAGAGAGAGAGGAGTTACAGATGCAGGCTGCTTTAGCGGCCTCAGAGGCTAAGCGCAAAGTACTGGCAAAGTACGAGGACCAGCGAGCTTCATCCAGAGTGTCCCGTAGGGATGGAAGGAACTCTCACCTAGAGAAAAAGAGTTCCTTCGTATCACAAGCTCACAAGCAGGCTAGGCCGGCTCCCGAGGCCGTAGCGAAAATAGAAGAACCTACTTACAGTAGCAGCTACAGAGCACCTGGTGGTGCTACACAGAAAGAACAAGAGTCTCCGCAACAAGAGCCCAAACGAACCATGGGGGATTTCCCAGTGAGGCAGCAATGCCATGCTACGCTGCCCCCTCAACAGATTCCTATATTCGGGGGAGAACCTATGGAGTACAGGCTATTCATCAGGGCCTTTGAACACGGAGTGGAGGCCAAGACAGATAGTGACAGTGACCGGCTGTACTTCTTGGAGCAGTACACGGAGGGGCAGCCAAGAGAGCTGATAAGAAGTTGTCTTCACATGGAATCAGAACGAGGCTATCCCGAGGCAAGGAGGCTCTTGAAAAAGCATTTTGGAAATGGATACAAGATCTCAATGACATATATAGACAAGGCACTGAACTGGCCTACTATCCAGTCCGATGACGGAGAGGCGCTCTACTCCTTTGGCCTCTATCTCACTATCAACGCTATGGCTGACGTGGAGTACATGCAGGAGCTTGACAGCATATCAAATATGCGTTCCATCACAGCCAAGCTTCCGTACAAGCAGAGAGAGCGGTGGAGAAGCAAGGCCTATGCTCTTCTAGAGAAAGATCAGCGCAGCGCCAAGTTCAGCGACCTTGCCGATTTTATCAACCTACAAGCCCAAGAAGCCCTACACCCGCTCTTCAGCAACATCACAGGTGGAAACCAGAGCCAAGCTAAGGCTCACAAAGATGAGAGGACCTCCAGAAATAGAGGCGCTCGGGGAAGCTTCACAACAGCTGCTACAGCAGTCCAGCACCCGGCAGAGGCTAAAGCAAGCCACAAGGGGGATACACTCTGTGCCTTCTCCAACCTTTGCCTCTTCTGCCAAGGAGGACAGCATGCCCTGGAGCAATGCAACAAGCTGAAGAAGTCTCTTCACAAGGAAAATAGAATAGAATTTCTCCAGAGTAAAGGCCTATGTTTCAGCTGGCTGAAACAGGGTCACATGAGCAAGGACTGCCAAGAGAAGATTAGCTGCAGAGTCTGCCACCCTACAGCATCGGATGCCAGTCCTGCGCAATGAGACTTGGATACAGGGGCCGGAATTCCTCACCAAGCCCGAAGAGGAAAGGCCTCAGAGCCCAGACCCCCATGGGGACCTAACCACGGAGGACCCAGAGGTAAAGAACGCAGTGGTCAGCGCTACTGCAGCTGAAGAGCAGAATATAAAGGAAGCAGAGCTCGAGATCTTTGTGAAGAAGAAGCTGCATGAGGCGGTGGTAAAGACCGTCCTCCTACGGTGTGCCACGTACTAGTGACCTCTGGCACCAGGTATTGGTTATCCCGTAGCGGAGACACTTTTCAGTTGAAGTGGTGTTTGGTTTGGATCATTGTGTTTTAGTGGTTAGTAATTGTCTCTAGATTAGAAGGTATAAGCTTTGGCCGGTGTAAGAGCCAAAGCTATATATATTTAGGTTATTGTATTATATGAATGTTTAATATTGATTGGATTTAGATGAAGTCATTGAACCGTCGTATTTGTCATAATAGAGCATTCAAGAACATAGAACCTTCTAGAACGTTTGTGGTGATGTCATAATAGACCTTTAGGACCACTTCTGTAAAGAAAGATTTTGCAACTAAACCATGTGGATATTTTTACTTTGCACTGGAGCGGCTGTGGACATTGCTTTTCTTTATCAACGGACGTACTACTCACAAGTAAGTAATTTGACCAGTGGAGTGGATCGCCGGCCCTCACAGGGAGGGTACAAGGGAGCAGATGAAAGAAATAAAGAAACAATTAGAAGAGATGGGGAGGGGGCGGTCAGGTGGCGTAGCGGAGATTGCGTTCGTCACCAACACCGCAGCTCCGGCGTTGTCACCAGCTTGGCTGGCCGTTCACACTAATACAATTGGCAGTATTAGAGGGTGGGAAAGCTGGCGGGGTGGGTCCGGGTCGTTGTAAACAGCGACTCCTACAGTTCGGTCGGGGCGTCTGCTCAGCGCGGATAGGATCTAAGGGGGGTAGTGTGATCCTTCCACACGTTACACCCTCTCAGTGAGAGTCCGCCCTGCCAGGTGAAAAGAAGCGGTTGATTGGCTAGACGTGTGTCGGAGGAAGCACGTGATAGCCTCCACTCTCCCAGACCGACTGTGGGGGGTAAGTGTGCAGCGACCAGGAAGGGGATTGGGAATTGGCATAACGACTAACATTGGGATGGGAGAAAAATCGGAGGAAAAAAGGAGGGGAAAAAAAGATAAAAAAAATAAAAAATAAGAGATGGGGAGGGAGGAACTAGAAAATAAATTGAGATTTGCAAAGCAAACCTATGAATCGGGACCAAAATGTTTGCAAAACGCCTCAGGAATAAACAAAACAGACACTTTATACACAAGATTAGGGAACCCCTGACAGATGAAGCGACCTACAAACCTGATGAAATTCAACATGTATTCAAAGAATACTATGAGAAACTATACTCACAACCTGAGATGGAAAATGAGGAAAATATTAGGCAGTTTCTAACCTCTTTAGATCTTCCACGTATAGGAAAAACAGAGAACAAAGCTTTAGTCGCCCCCATCACGAGAGAACAACTGGATATAGCCAAAGGAAAACTGAAAGCAAATAAAACCACAGGAAGTGATGGTTTCCCCAATGAGTGGTACAGAATCTTTAAAGGAGACCTAGCTCCAGTAATGTTAGAATCTTTTAATTGGACACTTAAAAAGGCAGATAGATAGAGATCTTTATTGATAATGAACATATATACAAGTATACATATAAGGCCCACCATTATCAAAAGGATAAAAATGCAAGAAAGCTTACAGCTTATTTCCATTGCGGTCCTTCAGATGTCTGTGAGTAATATGTGCTGGTGAGTGTCTGCCTGGATGTGTGTGGGAGTGGGTGTATGAGAGTAAGAGTGCATGATACGTGTAAAAACAACAAGAAACACCCTATATTCAATGTGTAAAACATTTCGATTGTATCATTATTTAATTTGAATTTGTATCCTTTGTTTTTGAAGTTAATTATTATTTAGTTTGGGGCGGGGTTATGGGAGGGGGAACAGGGTGAAAATGTTTGCTGAGTTGCTCTGCTGATATACATGTAATTTGTAAATCAAAACTCAATAAATACATTGTTATTTTTTTTTTTTAAAGAGTGCATGATACAACCCACTTGTCTGTGGGTAAAGCGAGGGTGTGCCCACCACACAGGGGGGAGGAAGACATCGGGAGATCAAATACAGTAACAAATAAAATACAATTAATACATATTAAAAAATATACCCCTCAAAACCTAATAAAATACCTTAAAAAGAAATAAAAACAACTAAGATAAATAAAATGTAATTAAACCCAGCTTCTGCTTCTCCTGATCCAGCTTGTTATTTTGCTTTTAAAAGAGGAATAGGGACTTATTAATTTAATGTCTGCTGCTAGCCTGTTCCACTCAGAGCCGTATAATGAGAGTTGCGACACGCTTTGATCTCGCCGCCAGTCGATCACATGGTTCACGTAGCTCCTTAGTTCCACTTTGTTTTTGCACTGAGCGCTGTCGACTTGATTTCAGCGGGACAGAACGGCAGAACTACTACTGTTACAGCAATTTTTGGTACTTATTAACACAATGTGGATTGATCACTGTTGCGTTATATCATTTACATGTCTGCTACTTTAATATTTACATTATATTACTTTATATATAGGTGATGACAGCAATTTCGAACGTTACTATGCTAGCTACTGATGACTATTCTTTTACATTAGCCATATCACCAGTTGTTACACACTCAAGCATAATTGTATTAATCAGCTCACATTACAGTTATATGTTGACAACACTTTATATTCAATATATATAATAGCATTTCAGGGGAGTGGCAGAGAGAGTGTTTCTGTTGTCTGTCGACTGTCCCATAACCTAGGATAAGTTACGAAAAATATTAATGCATAGGCTAACGTTACATACTGTACCATTTACAGTATGCATTCATATTTTTCTTGTGCTTCTATGGTCATAAATACACACATCTTAATGCAATCTATAAGACATTCATACATGCACAAAGTGATTATGGAAATGCAGTGAATATCATACCTCAAGCTGTTTACTCTGCATTTCTTAGCATTTACATTTCATACTGTAACCATTGATACTACTCAATTAAGCCAAGAAAGAAGTTTGGTCAACAGTACAAAATATACAAAGCAACCAATTGCATTCCACAATTTTTTGTATTATTATAGGCCTATAATATGTCCAGGTAGAGGTCCAGTCTTCCACTCCTGTTGTTGGTAGTGCTAGGGCCTTTCTGTCACGACTGCTGCTCACACACCTCAGACTGGACACATGCACGTCATTATAGTGGTAATTTATCCTAGAAAACAAAACAGGGAGATAGAGAGTTATGGAGTTGCTCATGCACTCTACAACAACACACATCTTCTTGTATCTCTTCTCATCTCTAACATTTCCATTCCACAGCAAGCAAGCATCCTGCTTCAAGAGGTGTATGATTGTGTATGTGACAATAAAACTCGATTTGATTTCAATATTTTAGAGGGTTTAGAGTTCACCCACCAGTTTCTGCTGTGGGAAACTTGGTATTTTAGTATACATATTTTTGCTTGCATCTAACTTTTATGTGTAGCATTTGGATGCACCAATCGGTCCGAGAAAGGGATTAGGATGTATGGCTTATTGGCTTCCCAAAAGACACAGACAGGAGAAGAAAAAGGTTGACTAGTTCATATAGTTTAACTAGTATACAGCTCAGACAACAACTTAAAGGTCAGGCCAGCTTGACTTAGATATGACATGTCCAAGTAAATCACATCTTGTTATTTTTCTTGTTGTCTTCATATCAATCTTGTGACGGATACGACAAAACCCATAATCTCATCTTTGTTTAGCTTTCTTGTCATTATCTGTTATTAATTTGTCATCTTAATTTGTCAAATTTTTAACTGTGCATAATCTTTATATGGCCATAGAAAACAGATAATAAACTATATTCTATTTTTGATACAATTTGACTCATCTGAATTTTTACAGTTTCACTGTTTGGCTAATTTAAAATATTCCATAACAGGTTCAATGTGTTTTACTGTAATATGTACATGACTACAATGAATTTGTGATTGACAATTATGGGGTAAAGTCTGGAATGATTCTGCAGGCACATTTTGAGGGAGAGCAATTCACAGCAAACCAAAAAGGCCAACTAAAATTGAAGGCTGATGCTGTTCCAACCATATTTGTGCATCGCCCTAAGCCCAAGAGGAGGAAGGGTCCCGCTGTGAGAACCAGCCCAAAACCTCCAGTACATGTGTCGTATATTTGTCTAAATTAATCTAAAGTGTGACCGTTGGCTAAGAGACAATCTTAAAATAAGCTGAGGGCAGTAGAAAAGGGTCTGCAAGGTATTTATGACCTCCTGGACGCACAGTTTCAAAGAGGAACTCTAGTGATCACTTCTAACAGATGGAGACTCTGCACAATTCCGCCTCTTTAAACTAGGTTAGAGAAATGAAAATGTGGAATAAAAGCTAACAACGGCCAGGAATATTAGATATAGGAGAATAGTATAATTGTTAGTAGAATGTTATAAGACCTGAAGAAACACCAAATTCCAGTTCTCTAGCCCTAGGAAAATGCAATTCAGAGAACAACTGTAGTTATGCTAATTCTAATATTATATTTAGATTGGACCCGGGGAATGTCTGACAACTTTGAGACCAAAGTTGAATTAAAATAGTAATATCCTGGTTTCACTATAAATTCAAAGAAAGGACTCTGTTGTATAATAATACAAACTACAAAATAATATCTAAATCTTATGTTACAATAACGTAGTATGAATGGGTTAAAATAGCCTTAAAACAAATCTCTATAGATAGCAATATCTATATAGATTCCCTCTCTACAGGACAAGGAGGAGGAGACAATAGCGGAGAAAATACGACCAGACCTACCTACCGTCAGTCAGAGAGAATCCTGGGTTCCAGCAGAGATCCTGTTTAGATTATAGGATAATTCGATTACTTGTTGATTCTTTTTTAGCTGGAACTTCCCGAGTCGACTCTTGTTTTTAGCGAGCTTCTCTGGAATCCAAACTTAGTCTAGTGTGTGCTTTGAATGACAATCAAAGCACCCCCGGGGTATTAGACCTGAGCGACTTGTCAGCCTGAAAACTCATTCAACCTGCCGCCGTACACTTTTTTACCGGGTGATCAGACAGAATAGTGAGACTTAGAACGACGCAGAGTGGTCCACTAGATCTAAACACGATCATTTAGAACCTGTAACGATACATGTTCATGCAGTGGCCAATGACCACACATATTGTGCCCAAATGAACTTTGGTATCTCGTGCATTATTGGGTTTAATAGGACATTTATTGTACATTGGAGGGGGTTGCGTTAGGACATTTACAGGGGCCAGTTTCGAATTGCAGTCTCTCGTAGGTGCTCTTGAGAGTGGGTAGTGATTCACATTCCTTTACAGCTGTGGGTAGGGCGTTCCACATTGATGTGGCATAATTGCAAAACGTGTTTATTCCCTTGTTTGAGCCGAATCTGGGTTTAACAGATGTTGTGGTGTTGTGATCGTGGTATTCACTGACCTTTGGGAAGTATTTTGACATGTACATGGGTACCTTAGTCGTGTAGTGTATCTTGTAGACCAGGCCCATTGCAAGTTGCTGTACTCTGTCGTCTACTCTAAGCCATCCTATGTTGTCAAAGTGGGCATCTTACCAGACAACAGCATGGCTCCTGGAATGAATTAATGAAAACTTTATTTAACAGATTGCAGAATGGGTACAATACAGTACGGCTCAATACACACAATTGTTAAGGGGATGCAAACCAGAGAAAGACGTTTGTCTTGTTTACATCAGGGTCCCCCATTTTCAATTCATATTGACATTTATGACATACACAACATACATGACATTTATGGCATAGGGACATACAGGTATTTAGTACTGATACATTTGTGACATAAACGGTATTCAAATATACAGTACTGTAACCCATAGATCCTGACAGAGTATATACATATGATGGGGAGGGGACTGTACATTAGGAGGGGGTGGGTGTGGGTGTGGTTACCACATACGGTGGGGAGGAGACAGTACATTTCTACTAATAATATACAACCTACATATCGCTGCTGGCGGGACAAAACCTCATAACTCCATTTTTTTTATATATTTTTTTATATAAATCAACTCCGTAGATCATCCTCCATATGTGTGTGTGGGTTTTACAAAGTTTAAACAATGGGAAAGCATTACACCGATCATCTGTCTAAACCTCCTAACTCTATTCACCCTCAAATCTGTGTTCGTTTTTTTCATCTGCTGAAAAGTTGGGTTTTTGGAGTTATGAGGTTTTGTCCCGACAGCAGCGATATCTACTAATAATATACAACCTACATATCTACTAATAATATACAAACTACATTACTACTAATAATAATCAACCTCACAACTCCAAATGACTGGGACACGTCTCTCATTAGAGTCAAGACCACGAGAGGAGACCCAGACAGGTCTGTATCCACTGTGTTATTGTCTATATATTATATATTATATAATTATAATAAGACCAGTCTATCTAGTGTCATGTGTTATTGTCTATATATTATAACCTTACTGTACCTTATATGAAGACCAGTCTATCTAGTGTCATGTGTTATTGTCTATATATTATAACCTTACTGTACCTTATATGAAGACCAGTCTATCTAGTGTCATGTGTTATTGTCTATATATTATAACCTTACTGTACCTTATATGAAGACCAGTCTATCTAGTGTCATGTGTTATTGACTATATATTATAACTAGTGCTGTCAGGCGATTCAAAAAATTAATCTAATTAATTACAGGATTTGTAATTAATTAATCTAATTAATCACATTTTAATCGCATAACCATTTTATGCCTGATATTCTATATTCTATAATCATATTTCAAATTGCATGTGTCCGGATGGCAGAATTCAGTACTGTATCTACAAAACCTTCTGTTTAATCATCTTCCATCTATTAATTTGCTTAGATTTTTCAGGTCTGGTCAATTTGAGCATTGTGTTATTCACAGTCAAAGATAAAAAAAAAATTAATTGATATTCTCATTTGGTTCATTACAATTTACTCAAGCCTAGTAACAGACACAGTATTTATGACACTGGGAATACATTCCCTGAGATCCATAGATGTCCCTAGAATCAGATACCAAGAACATGCAAATGGACCATATAAAAAAAAGTCTGTAAATGTGTATTCTACGTTCTTATGGAATGAATGAGATCAAAAAAAAAATTATATAAAAAAAAAAAAAATTGTAATTAATTTTGAGTTAATTTTCATAACGTGATCATTTGCTGTGTAATTAATTAATCTAATTAACGCGATAAACTGACAGCCCTAATTATAACCTTACTGTACCTTATATGAAGACCAGTCTATCTCGTGTTGCTCACTTTAACAATAAATCTAATAAAGAAAGATAAACTAACAACACCAATAACTGCAAATAATTTGGTAAATATTGTTGTCATAATTGTCATACTTGTCATTCAGAATACACTTGCTGAACCCCTAGCGTTGACATGAGATTTGATTCCAATGTATTGTCATCATACAGCACAAGTACAGTACAACCAGAATACGTTTGGCAACCAACCAGAGTGCAAATGTAACAAGTCAAGTTCAAGTTGTTTTATTTAGCTATTACATTACAGGGAAATGCTTGGTTCTTTCACTGCCCAGCCCAGTCCAGCCCAACCCAGTCCAACCTAGACCAGCCCAACTTTCCCTGCCCAACCCAGTCCAGCCCAGCATCTTTCACTGCCCAGTTATATTATCGTATAGCTCTGCTCAGCGTCATAGTGCAAATACTCCACCTCAGTACTTGCGCACTGAATAAAAACTCACAATGTACCTTTACATACCAACATCTGTCTGACCACACCCCCATCCGCTACCTACATAAGCAGGGCTGTTTAGTCTGAAGAAAGGAGAACAGAAGAGCAAGGAGATACGTTGACATTATATCTTTGTTTTCTCTCTCACTATTTTCGAGAAAATACGGCGATAATGTCTTCGTCACTGGGGTGTCTGGAAGATGATGATCATTCTAACCTCCACCGGCATTTTCGTATTAGGGGCTCGCGTCGCTGGTCTAATCCCCACCTGCAGTCCTCCAAGCTGCAGCTGGACAGGTATTACCTTCGGTTCTGCAGCTGGACTGTGCAGGAGGCGTCGGCTGTTGTGAGAAGCTGGCTGCCTCTGGGTGAGTGATGATTTTGCTATGCGAGCACCAGTTGTGTTGCTATGGGGGTTAGCTGCACAATTTACGAAGGCCGGCCCCAGACTAGTATCCTTTTTTCTGCCTCTTAGACGGCAGAGGGAGGGTCCTGGTTTGAAGCCCATGGTAGTCAATCTAGTGGGCCGTGACCAAGGTCTGTGGTTAACACCCGGGATCTTTTGGACGAGCGGATTCTTCTCTGTCATGTGAAGGCCCCATCTTTCAAGTTGAAAGTTACCCTCACGACTTCCGGTATGAGAGCAGATGGGTAACACACGTGCGATAGAGCTCCTGGTCAAATGAGCGAAAAAACGGATAAAAAAGGACCCGAAAAGTGATTAAAAATGAAAATGCACACGAGAAGTAAGGAAGAGACAACGATTGTGAAGGAAAGAGAAATGGAGAACACACGAGAAGAGGAGAATTTGAAGAAACAGAGCCCCCGAAGCGAAGCCGAGAAGAGACAGGCAGAAGAAGGGGGAGGTCCCGCTGAGGCAGACACGGGAATGCCAGGATGGGCCGTGGTCATGCAGGCCGGGATATTGGAGAACATAACAGCGGCGATAAAACTGCACACGGACACGATAAGGAATGATATTGGGAAGCTACGGGAGGAATTGAGGAAGGAACAGGAGGACTTCAGAGGTGAAATGAATACAGAACTCAAAAGGGTGGAGGAGAAGATGGCGGAACAGGACAGAAACGTGACCGAGTTACAGACTAGGACGGCACAAGCGGAGGAATGGAACACAGAGATACACGAGGTATTAACATGTGCGATTCAGAAACAAGAACAGATGGAGACAAAGATGTCGGACATGGAGGGGAGGTCACGGAGAAATAACATCAGAATATGGGGATTGAAAGAAGGAGTCGAAGGGGAATCGGTGACCCATTATGTAGAAAAGCTTATCAAGGAGCAATTGAACTGGACTGACTGAACGGGACTGGAAAAAATGGAGATTCAGAGGGCCCACAGGGCGTTGGCTTCGAGACCGAAACCGGACAGACCTCCGAGAGCGGTGATTATTAACTTTCTGAGATTTGAGATTAAGGAATTGATACTCAGAACCGCGTGGACCAAGAAGATTGAAATCGAAGGGAAAAGACTATCGTTTGATCACGATTACTCGACAGCGGTAGCAATAACACGCAGGTCCTACGCGGGACTGAAGAGAACTCTGAAAGAAAACGGAATGAGATTCCAATCACCCATGACCTCGCTAAGGATTCACTGGGAGGAAGGGACGGTGACGTACGCGACGGCACGGGAGGCGGCGCAGGAGATGAGACGACGGGGGATGCAGATGGCGGAGGACGGAGAAGGAAGGAGGCAGGAGGACCAGACGCGGAGCCTGCAGCAGAGATTGGAGGGGGCACGCAGATGGACCAGAGTAGGAGACCGAAACCAGGGAGAGGAGGGAGGAGAGAGGAGAAGGCCGAGGTGAAACGTGACAGACCGAGGGCGGAGACGGATGAGGAGGCCAAAGACGGAGAAGGAGGGGAGAGGAGGCGGGAGGAGGCGAACGGATGAGTACACGCACAAGAGATTGAAAAAACTATCCAAATAGAGACAAAATATAGAAACTGAAATAACATATGCATAAACACACATTCCCAGGTAGAGGCAGGATATAGAAATGAACATAACGTATACATGGACACATAATACACATGCTGATGGAGGAAATAAATGGAAATATAACTAGGTATGATAGACGAGACACAGAACATACTGAAACAAATACATAGACACACGCTGCAAGTAACACAGTTGGAAGGGATTAAGGGGATAAATGGACATCACATAGAAAATAGAGGGGAGGAAAAGAAAGTAATAAGGGGTACACAGGAGACACCACACACGGGTTTGGGAGGAAGGAGGGACATTGAAACATATGAGACACATTGAGAGGGACCTAGGAAAAGAGGGTCTTTGGTCAGAAGGAAGGACAGAGCGCTTTTGACCAGGAGCTCGACAGCAAAAAAAAAACAGTAAGAAAGCTGGACAAATATGACGAGCGATTGGGGGTAAGGGTTTCAAACCCCCAAGCCGTCAGGAGGGGGCCTCTCGCTAGGAGAGCAATTACCCCTCACCCACCAGCAGGGGACAGGGGGGGACACAGGGACCCCTCGAACGCCTTGGGAGCACTTTATGTAAAGTTTATGTTTTTTATTTATGTTAATCATTATATGTATTCGGTGAAGAGAGCGGAGGCTCCAACCGGAGGGGGGAATGAATGTGACATGGGGGGGACTGACAGACGAAAGAAGAAGAAAGATGACAATGGTTAAAGGTATAAAAATGATGTCGTTAAACGTTAATGGAATGAATAATGCGATAAAGAGGAGCAAAGTGATGTTGAAATGTAAAAAAAGTGAGATGGAAGTGATTTTTCTGCAGGAGACACATTTGGTAGCACAGGATCATGAGAAACTGAAGAGATTTGGATATGAAAATGCATACTATAGTTCCTTTAAACGGAACCCGAGGAGAGGAGTAATCACGTTAATCAAAAACACAGTCAAATTTGAATTGATCAAGGAAGTAAGAGACAAGGAGGGAAGGTTTGTTCTGGTGAAGGGGAAAATGGAGGGCCAAATGGTTACGTTAGTGAATGTTTATGCACCCCCAGAGAGTGAGAGGGATTTATATGAGACCATTTTTTATATGATAGTGATGGAACTAGAAGGGATATTGATATGCGCGGGAGATTTTAACGTAGTACTGAATCACGACCTAGACACCACGAGTACTAGAAAAGGGCGAGCACCCATCAGTAGATATATGAATATTCAGATGACGGAAATGGGAATTACAGATGTTTGGAGGGGGATGCACGCCATGGACAGGGAATACACACATTACTCACACCCGCACGTGACATATGCGAGAATAGACTACTTTTTGATGACGACGGGGGACAGTTACAGGGCACGGGAGAGCAGAATAGGAGTAGCGGACATATCGGATCACAGTGCCATATATCTGACAGTAGATCTAGAAGGGAGACGGAGGAACACGATCTGGAGACTAAATGTAGGAATATTAAATAACAAGGGGGTGGTGAGTCAGATCAAGGAGGAGATAGCCAGATATAAGGAAGAAAATGACAACGGGCGGTAGATCTGAACATTCTATGGGACACACTGAAGGTGGTGATAAGGGGGAAATTGATAGAGAAGACAGCAATGCTGAAGAAGGCCAGAACGGAGACATATCACAATCTGATAGGGAAGCTGAAGAAGCTAGAGGGGAGACACCAGATATCAAAAGAACAGGAAACGCTCGGAGAAATCAAAGAAGTAAAGGCCAGGATAAATAGGGAATTATTGACGGAAATAGAAAAGAAAGCGAGGTTCATGAAACAAACGTACTATGAAGGGGGACCAAAATCGACCAGACTGTTGGCTAGGAGAATTAGGACGCAACAGAAGTTGAACACGATACACACAATAAGGGATACAAAGACTAATGAAATATTGAGGGACCCAGCTGAAATAGAGAGGACATTTAGAGAATACTATGAGAAATTATACACACAGCCAAAAGCAGCGGGAGAAGAGGAAATAGAAGCATATCTGGAGAAGCTAGAGTTACCATCGATAGGGAAAGAACAGAATGAAGAATTAAATAAAATAATTACGGAACAAGAACTGGAAGAGGCCATTAGTAGAGCTAAAAACAACAAGTCTCCGGGGAGCGATGGATTCCCATCGGAATTCTACAAGACATTTAGAACTGAATTAGCACCCATGTTAGGGGCGGCGTTCAGACACACGATGGAAGAGGGAAAAATGCCCCCCTCGTGGAAGGAAGCCATAATCACCACGATACCGAAGGAAGGGAAGGATAGGGAATTATGTAGTAGTTTCAGACCTGTGTCCATACTTAACGTGGATTACAAGATGTATACATCGATAATATCAAAGAGATTTGAGACGTTTATGCCAGACATTATAGATGAAGATCAAACTGGATTTATTAAAGGGAGACAGACACAGGACAACGTGAGAAAGACATTACACATAGTAGAGGAGATACAAAAACAAGGGGGTAGCGCGGTACTGATTAGCCTAGATGCAGAAAAAGCATTCGACAGTGTGAGCTGGACATTTTTATATAAAACATTGATGAGGTTCGGACTGAACAGGAGGGCGATGAAAATGATCAAGGCGCTATATCAAGAACCGACAGCGAGGGTTAAGGTGAATGGCAGCTTGACGGATAGAATCAGATTAGAGAGGGCTACCAGACAGGGATGTTGTCTCTCACCGACGCTTTTCGCCGTTTTCATAGAACCACTGGCACAACTGATCAGACAGACCGAGGACATTAAGGGAGTAAGGATAAAGGGAACGGAATATAAACTAGGCCTATTTGCAGACGACGTGATAGTATACATGAGGCAACCAGGCAAGAGCTTCCCGGCACTGATGGATCTACTGAAGGAATATGGCCACTACTCAGGTTACAAACTAAACGTGACAAAGACACAGACCTTAGCATGGAACTATACCCCAACGACGGAAATTAGAGAACAGTACGGGATAAGATGGGACATGGACAAGATTAAATACTTAGGGGTGAACATCACGAGAGGGGTGGAGAAACTGTTTGAGGCGAACTATACACAGATAAATCAGAACATCAAGAGAGACTTAGAGAGATGGACAGTAATGCCCTTGGACTTCAATTCAAGAATAGAGGTCATTAAAATGAACATACTATCAAGGTTACTGTACCTATTCCAGTCACTACCGATACAAATACCACATAATCAATTCAGGGAGTGGGACAGACTGATATCGAGATTCATATGGGCGGGGAGAAGACCACGGGTCAGATATAAAACACTACAACTACCAAAGGAAGAGGGAGGGATGGCAGTACCCAGCCTACAAGATTATTACTATGCAGCACAACTGAGAGCAGTGACGTGCTGGTGTAACGACAGATATGAGGCAAGATGGAAAGACATTGAAAAAGAAGGGGAGGGATACAAGGTACAAGCTCTGGTGGGAGATAGGGAACTATTTAAAGAAAAAGAGGGACTATTAGATCCAATCACCAAATGCACCTTGACCATATGGAACAGAGTAGTAAAAACACACAAATTGGAGAAGCAGTCAGGGGTCCTGAGATGGGTAGCACATGACAAGAGATTCAAACCAGGGAGGTTAGACCATGGATTCAGAAGGTGGGAGAGGGGGGGGGGGGGGGGGCAACAGCGATATGCAAAATGATAGAGAAGGGGGAAATGCAAACACTACAAAAATTAAAGGAGAAATTTGGACTAGAAAACAAGGACCACTTCAGATATCTACAGATTAGAGATTACTATAATAAAGAAATAAGAGGGGACAAGGAAGAAGAACAGAATGGAATAATTAGGATGATAGTAAGGGCATACGAAGGAGGGAAAGGAAGGGTAATATCAGCACTGTACCGGGCTATAATGACCAGCAAGGGACACACGACCGATTATATAAGGGAGAAATGGGAGAGAGAACTAGAGATGGGAATAACAGGGAAGGAATGGGGGAACATATGCGAGGTGCAACATTCAACAACAGGATCGAGGATATGGAAAGAATTTGGATGGAAAAACATAATCAGATTCTTTATAACCCCAGAGCTGAAGGGAAAATATACACCAACACAAAGAGCATGCTGGAGGATGTGTGGGAAGGAGGGGGCAAATCACACGCACATATTCTGGGGATGTCAGAAGCTGAAGGGGTATTGGGAGGAGATAGGGGAGGCAATGATCAGAATATTAGGATACGGGTTACCACAAACAGGACTGGTGCTTTACTTAGGAGACCTGACACACGAGGGAATACAAGGGGGGGACAAATATTTAATAAAGATAATGTTGATAGCGGCCAAAAAAGCAATAACGAGACTGTGGTACAAGGAAGACCCACCGACAATAGCACAATGGGTAGGAATAGTGGAAGAAATACAGGATATGGAGAGGATAACACACATGCTGAGGTTACAGGAAGAGAAATTTGGGGAAAGATGGGGAAAGTGGGAGGATTATAAAGGGAACGAAAACGACATCACAGAGGAAGAACCAAATGCAACACAAGAGGGCGAAGGGTAAAGGAGGAAAGAAGTTCAAGGAGGGTCTCTGAACCCATGTCACACACCTATGCTTTAGTTAGTATTTTCTATTTTTTTGGGGTATTACAATTGTTTTATGTTTTTATACTTTATTATTTATGTCTGTTTAACAGTGTTATATTAATATTCAGGGATGATGTGGTTTGTGTATGGGTGAATCAAAAGGCAAAGTGAAAGTTAATAAACAAAAAACAAAAAAAAAAAAGGACGAAGGATAAGGGAAGAAAGAAGCTCAAGGAGGGTCTCTGGACCCATATCACACATGCATGCCTTAGTCAGTATTTAATATCTTTGAGTAGGAATTATATTTTTATACCCGTTTAAGGGAGGTACACAATCAGCCTTTGTATTAAGTACCTGGAAAACAACTGTAGTGGAACCAGACAACTAACCATGATACCCATGTAATCATTTATGTGCACTGCTTTTTTTGTTTTTATTGTGTTGTTAGTTTTTTTTTTTTTGTAAGTGCTGTTTGTCTATAAGTGTAAAAAAAAATACCCTCACGAGGAAAAGTGTGTTTGGTGCTTCTTTATCGGAAACACCATGCTCAAGTCGGCTGCAGCCTATAAAGGAATTTTGCCGACACCGCTGTATATCTGCACTGTTCTGGAAACTGTGTTGATTTCTTTTTCTCTTCTCTCTTAGGATGAGGAGGTGAGTCAGACGGCGGCTGTCTGAGGTGTTGGCTTATTGTGTTCTCGTGTGCAGGTTCGGTGATAGCTGCTTAGCTTGCGTGCTAGCTGGGTGAGCTAACTGTTAGCCAGTTAGCTGTTAGCTGCGGCGCTGGCTCATTACGTTCACTAGGCCAGGAGCGTTAGCTTGTTGCTACCAACCGGCCTGAGTTGGCTGTTAGCTTATGCTACACCGTTGAACATTAGCCGTGAGGATAACAGGCCATAACACTCTGACTACGACGTCATCTTTGACAGAGGATGCTAGTCGGCCCTACACCGTGTTGCCCCGCCAGCGAGGACTTTCGTCAACATGGAGAGACCAGTGGTTGCAGTCCTCTCAGCCTGCGCTCGTGGTGTAGGTAAGAGTCCTTCTGGACGCTTAACGCCTCTTCCTTCCTTCCCTTCTAAATGTTTTGTAATAACGATGTTTTCCAAAACGTATGTTGCTGCACTACATTGGGGATACGACATGTGTTGTGTCACGTGTGAATTGTCTTGTCGCTGGTATAGTTTCTCTCTACCTAGAAAATCGGTGTTGTTTTTTACGTGAGTAAAAATTAACTGGTTTGGTTGTGATGAGAACTTGTGTGTTCATGTAACGTTAGTTAACGTGGTTGAGCTCACAACTAGTTGGGTTATTTTATTTACCCTGCAAAGCTATGCTTAGTGACATATGATCGAGGGGTGAGTCCTTCTCTCAGCCTGTGATGACAATAAACGGGTAGCATGTTCACATATTAACAGGGCAGTACCTGTTCAACCTAGTCGTATCGAGGGTAAGGTGGGGAGGGGTGATTTCCCCCCGGTTTCCCTGGGGCTTTCCCCCCTCCTCTCAAACATGTTTTGTTTACAATAATTGTTTCACTATGTTTGTGGGGATACGGTGTAATCCCTCAGCTTCTGCTGGGGTTGTGCTCCTGCTTGAGAAAACGATTTTTTCCTAGGGAAAAGATTGTTTTGGTCGCTATCATGTGGACTTAGCAAGGCCTGTGGCCAGTATGTAATCGAGGACTTGTGTCTTCTCTCGTTATGAAAAACGGCATTCCTCTTACGGTAGTGAGAGTGTACTTTTGCCTTTTTTGTTGTGATGGAGGGTTGTGTGTGTCGTTAAGATCCACAACTGGGTTATGTGTTGGCCTACAGAAGTCAGCTGTAAGCTCTGGTACCGGGGCTCTTAAAGGGGCCCTCTCTGGGTCTGTGTTTTTCTTTGTAAAATTCAAATGGCAGGTTTTGCACATGAGTATGTGAAGCTGTTAAACGCTTCATGTAGCATGCAATGACTGGTGTCATGGCTCTACTTTGTCATTACATCGTATCAGGGGTGAGGGGTCATAAAGGGGTGAACTGGTAAACCTTCCTCCCCTTTTTCTGATTGGTCAGGGGTTAAAACCCCCTGTCCTTCGGGCTTCCTGTCACATTGCTGGATCAGCACGTTACAGGGTAGGGGGGGGGGGGGGAGTTTCCTGGTCCCACGCCATATTGGGCGGTGGACCACGGAAATTCCCCCGCCATGGAGTACGTCACTGGGCGCGTTTCTATGGTAAGACTTCCTTGGGTTATTCAGGCTCCATGTTATGGACCTCTGTTACAGGGAGTTTTCAGAGCCTCCTCCTCAGGGAGTTTCAGAGCCTCCTGTGAGTTCAGACCCTCCCTCCTAGTGAGGGAGCCTCCTCAGAGTTTCAGAGCCTCCTCCTCAGATTGTTAAGGTGAGTAGAACTTTAAAAGAAGTTCTGCTCTGTTGTATGTGTATTGAGCTTGGTGGGTGATGCAACGCAGTAGAGACGTTTGTTCTTCTGCTCCCTACTGGTAGTGTGTGTATGATGATGATTTACGAGCGCGGGTCCGATTCCAGCGAGAGATGAAGGACTGCAATATCCTGTGTTTCACGGAGACCTGGCTGAAACCAGTGACTCCCGATCACAGCATCTCTCCCTCCAACTCCTTCACCATCTTCAGAGCGGACCGTACAGAAGCCTCCGGGAAGAGCATCGGCGGGGGTCTATGCCTGATGACCAACAATGGCTGGACTAGCCCCGGGGAGGTGAAGATACTCTCCCATTCATGCTCCCCCGATATGGAACACCTCACGATCCAATGTCGCCCGTTCCATCTTCCACGCGAGTTCACTGCAGTGATCATGACTGCAGTGTACATCCCCCCCCAGGCGAACGTCGGCAGGGCGCTAGCGGAACTACACGACCATCTGAACACACACCAGATAAAGCATCCAGACGCGGCGATGATTGTAGCCGGGGATTTCAATCAGGCGAATCTGAAAAAAGTCATGCCGTCTTTCTTTCAGCACATCGTCTGCTCCACAAGGGGAGGAAATACACTCGACCACTGTTACACCCCGTTCAGAGCCGGATACAAGGCTGTACCGGCCCCACCATTAGCGGGAGCGACGAACACGTCGGATCATGCCGCCATCTTGTTGGTCCCCACTTACAAACAGAGATCACGTGACGCCGTCGTGTCACGTGAGGTAAAAAAATGGGACGACCAATCAGAGGCCACGCTTCAGGACGCACTCGATGACGTCTACTGGGGAATGTTAGAGAGGAGCACCAGTGACGTCAGCGAGTTCACAGACACTGTGGTGTCATTCATAACAACGCTGGCTGATAGTATTGTCCCCACAAAGAAGGCGAGGGTGTTCCCAAACCAGAAACCATGGGTGGACAGTACTATCAGAGCAGCCCTGAACTCTCGCACCACTGCTTATAACCTGGGCAGAGAGTCAGGAAACATGGAAGAGTACAAGACAACAATCTACACTCTGCGCAAGGCTGTTAAACTTGCTAAGAGGATGTATGCCGACAAGATGGAGGCACAAATGGCACAAAATGACACAAGAGGCTTATGGCAAGGACTGAGGGCTATAACTGACTACAAAGTCAGCGCCCCCTCAATGGGGAGCGACGACGCCTCCCTTGCGGACCAGCTCAACACCTTCTACGCGCGGTTTGGTACAAACGGTGGCACTGCTAGCTCAACGGCTAGTGACGTCACCCGTGCGCCGGCTGTTGTGGAGGGGGGGGGGCATCCGCGGGGGGCGGGGACGCTCTCTCATTGACGGTACACAGTGTGAGAAGAGCATTTATGCAGGTGAACACCAGGAAGGCGGCTGGCCCAGATGGAATAACAGGACGCATACTCAAGTCCTGTGCTAACCAGCTAGCCCCTGTGTTCACCACCATATTTAATCGATCCCTGAAGGAGTCAGTGGTCCCTGCCTGCTTCAAGATGTCTACCATTATCCCGGTACCAAAGAAACCCTCCCCAGCAGGTCTCAATGACTACAGACCGGTGGCACTCACCTCTGTGGCCATGAAATGTTTCGAGAGGCTGGTCAAGGATCACATTTGTGCCTCCTTCCCCAGCGATATGGACCCTATGCAATTTGCATACAGGCCAAACAGGTCCACTGACGATGCGGTCTCCCAAGTACTGCACAGCACCCTCTCTCACCTGGACCGTCAGAAGGGGGGCTATGTGAGACTGTTGTTCATTGACTACAGCTCAGCGTTCAACACCATAGTCCCCACCAGACTGGTGGACAAGCTGATCGAGCTGGGTCTGAGCTCCGCTCTGAGCGCCTGGGTACTGGACTTTCTGAGTGAAAGACCCCAGGCGGTCAGGGTGGGGGGTCAGACCTCCAACACCATCACCCTGAGCATTGGGTCCCCCCAGGGCTGTGTTCTGAGCCCCCTGCTGTACTCATTATACACACACGACTGTGTGGCCAAGTTCAGCTCCAACTCCATAGTGAAGTTCGCAGACGACACGGTGGTGGTGGGGCTGATCTCGGACAATGACGAGAAGGCCTACCGGGAGGAGGTTGAGGTACTGGAACGCTGGTGCCAGGACAACAGCCTGCTCCTGAACATTGGTAAAACCAAGGAGCTGATCGTGGATTATAGGAGAGGACAGCAGGAGACACACACCACTGATGATTAACAGGGCTACCGTGGACAGGGTGAGCAGCTTTAAGTACCTGGGGGTCCACATCTCAGAGGATCTGACATGGTCAACACACATAGACACAGTGGTAAAGAAGGCGAAGCAGCGCCTCTACCACCTGAGACAGTTAAGGAAGTTCAGAGTATCGGGGAAGATACTCCAGTCCTTCTACTCAGGAGCTGTAGAGAGCATCTTGACCGGAAACATCACTGCCTGGTATGGAAACAGCACGGCACAGGACAAGAAGGCCCTACAGAGAGTGGTGCGCTCAGCCGAGCGTACCACGGGTATTGCACTACCTCCCCTGCAGGTTCTATACAACAAGAGGTGCAAATCCAGAGCCTGCAGAATAATGAAAGACCCCCACCACCCCAATAACAGCCTGTTCCAGCTGCTGAGGTCAGGCAGACGCCTGCGAACCCCAGCTACTAGGACAGAGAGGCTTAGGCTCAGCTTCTTCCCCCAGGCCATCAGAGCCTTGAACAATGAACATTGAGTGCCACAGAACACTGAACTATCCACACACAAGCACACATGAGCACACACACGACACGCACGCTGTGCACGCTCACACAATAGCAGCCACTTTAACACTTTAACATGAGCGGGCACACACTCATGCCGCACACACCCACTTATGGCCAAAAGGAAAGGCCACTTTAAATTAGTATAACAACAGTAACAGTGTATTGCACTACCAAAGCTACCTAGCATGTCCTATATGCTCTGTAAATAACTATGTACAGATACCGAGATGTCACACCATGTTACCTGTTACCTGTTTATTGCACAATGTTGTTTTATTGGATTCTATTATATGTTGTACCACTGTATTGCACATCGTTGCGGGCAAGACCACCCGCATTTCATTGTATACTTGTATGCCGTGACAAATAAAACTCTTGACTTGACTTGACTTGTATTGGGTCAGAGCCTCCTCCTCAGGGTGTTTCAGAGTCTTCTCCTCAGGGAGTTCAGAGCCTCCTCGGTGAGTTCAGAGTCTCCCTCTCAGTGAGGGAGCCTCCTCAGAGTTTCAGAGCCTCCTCCTCTGAGAGTCCTAATCCAATTGTTACATAGCTCAATGTTGCAATATGTCTTTTCAATCTATTGCTCACGTGGGAAGTCTCTCTGGGGGTCCCCGTCCTCTCCTTTATGGAGCAGGTTGACGGGGTATTGTTTAGGGAGTTCCCTGACTCCTCGCCGGTAATGGTCTGTTGAGTCATGGTTTCCCCCCCCGTCATAGGGTACGTCGCTCTCCGTCCCCTCTTTTATGGAGCATGGTTGACGGGGTGTTGTTTTCCCTCAGCCGCGTCGTATGGGACCCATGTCCGTATTTTTTTCTGTGAGAAAAGCGGCTTCTTGTCGTTCTCCCAGGCTGCTTGGAGGAACGGTATCTGGTGTCTTGTTAGACTATCCATTGATGTGTTTTGGGTCTCGACGTGTACATAGTGCTGGCCCTGGGTGCTTCTGATAGGAATCACGCATGGGCTTGCACGCCTTGGTTGCTCATCATTAAAACTGCGTTTTTTGGGGGCAACTGGGATGGAGTTTGTCTCTTCCGAGCATCAGTGTTGTCTCAACGAATTCTCGTTCATATCTGGGGGATGTTAACGGAATAGATCAAAACATAGGTAGAGGGGTCTCACGCCCTTGGGGTGGGCCACTGAGCGTGGTACGAATGGGATTGTCTGGGTGGCGCCCTCTTTTCATGTTTTAGATCGACACGCGTACCTACCCCCCTCCTAGGGTTGGGGATGTCGCCGTGATTAGGGCATGGGACTGATTCTGGTCACGCCGGTCCAGGTCAGTTAACCCGTTGTCCTCCGGGGACGCAGATCTGCTGTTCTGGTACTAGGGCTGGGCGATATGGCCTAAATATGATATCACGATATTTTCTGACCTTTCGGCGATACACGATACACATCACGATGTTTTTCCTTTTTTCCCCAAACAATTCATTATGAGGCTTACCAAGACAGTATTTGAGTTTGCAAGCGAACATTAAAGACAAAAGACTCAAGCATTTAGCATTTTTATATTATATATTAGATTTAGATTATTGGATTCTTAGATTATATATTTAGCATTTTAGCCTTTCGTTTTTTTATATTACAGTATATATTAGATTAGATTTAGATTATTAGATTACATATTGTAACTATTTATTTATTTACATGTATGTATACATTTATTATTTGAACGGATTAAGGCTATATCTGTACTTGATGTTTGTTTGTTGTGTTGCATACTTGAAATAAACTTCAATCAAATCAAACCCCCCTCTTAAAAACAAAAACCTGTGTTTAACCTAGCCATCTATAAAACATCATAAAACTGTGAAACAAATGTCCTACTCCCCTAAAGAAAGAAATACATAGCAAACATGACTCAGTTATCCAATAGTGCTGCTGCTTTTTATTTTGTTAAAATCTTTTAGTTAAGACTAAAAGACTACAATATATATGACTACAAGGGCCAGAAGCCGACTTCATGACGGCTTCCTGTCCTCGCATTCCATTTCCGGTTTTCCGGTTAACGTTACATTTTCAACAACAGATTGCTGCTAATTAAACACTTCATGAAAACGGAGTAACGTTAACGTTATGTCGAGTTCAAACGTGTAGTGTAGTATGAACTCCACATAACGTTAACATTACTCCGTGTCCACTGTTGCTGCCACTGTTGCGTCGCAGATGGATGGTACACTCTGTTAGCTCCGTAGCTAATCCGCTCATAGACTAACTTATCGATAGCAGTACCATTAACGTCGGAGCTTACTCCTGGGTTTCAGGGGGCATCCCTAGCACCGAGCCACCGCCTCTCTGGCTAGGTGTGTGCGCTTGCGTGCGTGTATGTGCGTGTAGATGACGTAATTTGGGCAAGTGTGTGTGTGACTGACTTTTTTTCTGCGAGAGGGAGAGGAAAGCATTTAGCACTGCGCTTGTAAGTCTCATCTCAGCCGCGGCGGCCTCTAACGCGAGGGCAAAACATCACGATATCCACGATACGTTTAAAAAGTGTATTGTTAATGAACTGTACCCGATATTTATAAAATATCGTCATATCGCCCAGCCCTATCTGGTACCCTGAGGGACTTGTGCTTTTTTCGGGGGGGAAAATGCCGGGTCGGCCCGGGTGTCACAGGGTTTGACGTTATGGAGATGTTCGTGGTTGTGTTACTACGTATTACCCCTCACTGTTGCTTGGTCCATGTTGTGTTGTACCTTGTGCTGTGCTAAGGGGGCCTGGTCCTTCTCCATTCTTTTCGCCCCTCTCTTCTCCTGCTTAAGCATGGCTGGGAGGGGGCTGTTGAGGTGATTCTTATGGAACTCCTCTGGCATCCCTGTGTACGTTCCGGTCCGCCGGGCCCGGTCCGAAATTGTTTCGTCGACCCGTAGGCCTGGGATAACCCCTTTTTGAAAACTGGAACACTTGTACTGCGGTATAGCCAGTGTATACCGCAGTTGTGTTTTGGAGTTTTTTCTTGAGGGGTTATAGGAACAACCACCTCATGTTTGGTGGTTGGTTCCCTGGTGTGTTGGTAGCGGAGTCAACTCTCGGGTTAGGCCGCTTGAGTGTGCCCCCGCACGTTTTCATGACGTCTGCCAATCGTGTCAGCCTTCTCTGCCTCGACCCCTCTAGAGAGTCTGGGGTTTTTTGTGGAGGCTGTGACATGGTGCGCAACAATACCAGCATACGCCCCTTCCGCCGGGGTGCTGTTTCAGCAGACCCCTTTGGCGCCTGTCTAGTCCGCAGTGCTCCAGGCTCAGGTCAAGTGCCTGTTGCCTGGATTGAGGGATCGACCTCTTCTGGAGGTCGTCTCCCCGGTGCGCTGTCTGCTCCCGCTGTGGGTGTAGCCTCTTGAGTGCTTCGAGTTTACAGCCATGCCAACCTGAACACGCCCAATCTCGTTCGATTTCGGGGGCGGTATAGGTTCAGGCCTGGGTTGTGCTTGGATGGGTGACTGCCTGAGTATACCAGGGTCAGTGAGCCAGGCGGCGTGCTATTCGGGGGAAGGGCCTGCTCTTGGATGGGCCCTGTCTGACTACGCTGGCGATGTGGGGGGCGGTGTCACTAGTGACTGCCTGGTGAGGTCTCGATGCTGTGGTGTCATTGACCTCTCCAGGCCCCCTTTTTCCGGGGGGGTCCAGTCCCTTCTGGGTCTGGGTCCTCCTTCGCGCTCCGCTGCTACGGCCTTGCCACAGGGTTGGGCTTTGCTCTTGACCCTGTGATGTTAGGAGTGGTAACGGGGGTTTGTTCCTTCCGTTCCTTCCCTAGTGGCATGCGGGTTGTGCGTTGGATACGTCCCACGGTCTGCTCACCCTGTGCGTTGAGTTGCTCAAGCTCCTCTTCGCACAGTCGGATCCGGCTCCCTCCCGTCTTCCGCTAGGGGGGTTTGGGGGGCTCGGGTCCTCCCCGGTTCTGATGGTTATGGGGGGCCTCAGCGGGGTACATTTGTCGAGCTTCAGCTCTGCTCAGCTCCTGGGTTGCCACTATGACGCTGAGCAGAGCTATGTGAAATATAACGTACGGTTATGTATATAACCATAGTTATATGAACATAGTGACGCTCAGCGTCAGGACTCCCTGAGGACCCCTTGATCTTGCCTTGTGGTGAAAGATTGGGAAGGAGATGAGGGTATGGCCACACCCCTGCTTATGTAGGTAGCGGATGGGGGTGTGGTCAGACAGATGATGGTATGTAAAGGTACATTGTGAGTTTTTATTCAGTGCAAGTACTGAAGTGGAGAGTATTGCCACTATGACGCTGAGCGTCACTATGTTCTTATAACTATGGTTATATACATAACCATACGTTAATGTTTTATGGTAATAAATATTTTAAAGAGTAGAGACACAGTGTGATTATTACTATGATTGAAAATCAATTTAGACGAAGACATGCAAAGAAGTAATTATCACAATTAGCGATTTATTTATGGCTGGTAAAAAAAATCATATACTCGCCAGTTGGCTAGTAAGGCAAAAAGTTAGTTTCCTCCCCTGTCTCCACTGCTACGATGGTGTGTTAAAAGCCTACGATGACGGGTGAGCAGCTAAAGCTGCTGCAAATCTAGCCCCTTTCGTGACTGTGATGCAACCTTTGATTGAATACCCAGTCACTTATTGCTCCGTAGTACCCAGGTTAATTTGCACCACCAAGCACTGCTTAAAAGCTAGCGGTGGGTCCAAAGTATATCAGATATAAATTTCAAAGGTACCCAGCGTTCCATTAGGGTTTCACACACACGCAGGGTTTGAAAGCTCGGTGTTGCTAATAAACATTTTAAATCATTTTTATAAACGAGTAAAAAAATCACTGAGCTAGCCTTCGCTAAAATGGCTGCTTCCGCATTTTACAGTAGGAGCGCTGTGATTGCTGGGCGCACCAGACACGTGACAAAGCAGCCAGCAATCACAGCACCACGGACATATGGACCTGTGATGTTTGTTTGGTTTATTTAATTCTTTTTGAGGCGTGCTGTCTTATAAATGCCAAGTAATAGTTGTTTCATGGACCAAGACCACAACAGTCTCCTCTCCTATAGCGTCAAATGTTTTATCTGCTGACAAAGCACAATACCTGTTGGTTTTTAGTTCACTCATTGTTCAGGGAAACACATTGTTTGTATTTTATTTTTTTATTATTTTTTAAACAAACATATAAACAAACATGACAACACACGATAAGATATACAAGCATTAATTGTCAGGGCACATCCAATGAGATCACATTTTAGTTAGTTGTCTTATATAAGATATACCCCTAATACACACAAAAAAAGAGGCCAAAAAATATGAACAATTAAAAGATGTGCCATTATCCTGTGCAACCCAGTACACCCTGTGTGATTAGCAGTACAGTTCGTCCGGTTTTATTATACCAGTATGAATACTAAAGCATACCAGTACTATTTTTGGTCGTCATAAATATTTTATGACACGATAATTTGGCGAGGTGTGTGAGAAAGATGATGTTATGTGGTTAAACGACAGACATGTTATCTCTTCATTAAAAACAACAACAAATCTGGTCATTTTCATGGTAATTGATTCACAATGTCAGACCTTGCAATCAAAAGTTAGGGGGGCATTAGCCCCTGCCGGAATATGACTGCCCCCTAACTTTTGATTGCAAGGTCTGACATTGTGAATAAATTATTATCGTGTTAGTGCCTCCAAGAATTCCATCCAAGAATGTCTAACATGGTAGCGTATCTTCATAAAATATTTATGACGACCAAAAATAGTACTGGTATGCTTTAGTATTCATACTGGTATAATAAAACCGGACGAACTGTACTGCTAATCACACAGGGTGTACTGGGTTGCACAGGATAATGGCACATCTTTTAATTGTTCATATATTTTGGTCTCTTTTTTTGTGTGTGACAAGGCCATTACTCCAAAGTCACCACTTATCAGTGACATCACAGAGGATTAATGGTTTCACTTGTGTTGGTGAGAAATGTTTAAGTTGTCCCGATTATCAGTGCAAGAAAAAGAATAATGGTTATTTGTCATTGTGTTAAGCACCAACAGAGACTAATCTAACAAAACACTGAGTTAAGCACATGATTAACCCTCTCCCGGAAATGGGGAAAGATTGAATGGGATATGTACTGTACTGTGCTGGCCAGTGTCTTGTGCTCAGACTTCCTTCCTTCAGGGGAAGGTGTCAACTCACTTGCAGGACCGATTTATAATATGTCAGTAATTCTCTCATATATGTATGCTGTATAGCAAATACCAAACATCATTGCAGTGATTTTACACTAAATAAGGGTATAAAATATCTGTACACATCCCTTATACTGTATACTGTGGTATAATATAATGTCCTCATGTAAATATACTCCCCTCCCCTGTGTCCCCCTTACCTGTGCCCCCCCCCCTCTCTGTGGAATAAGACATTCCCCTCCCCTTTCTCCCCAAACCTGTACCCCCCCCCCAATTGACCTATCAAATGGGACCACACACCCCCCCTTGTTGAACTATATAGGGCTCCTCCCGACCACAATCGAGGTCTTCTTACCTGGGTCATTTCAGCTGATCACCTGGGGGAAGCCCTCAGCCATTCTCTCTATGTACTTACTATCTGTTTGGTTAATAAACCTTTGTTATTATCCAAACCTCGGTTGACTGAGAACATTCTTCATCAGGATATCCACAAATATCCCACAATTGGCGTCTACGAACTTGTGACGGACTCTTGCGTCCTACCGGCGTGCTGTATTGTTTCAGCTATACAGAGAAAAGTGAGTATAATAGATGGTCGACCAAAAATGTATGGCAAGGAATTAAAACCTTCCCGCTTTTCTCTGTGCCAGGTGAATATTACAGAATGTTGTCAAATATTGAGATCATGGCTGAGTAAGAATAATGTGCATTAATATATCTGATCTGTATTAAGAATCGTTACCAGGGCGCGCGTGCACCTGGGTCCTTATCAGGCGGTTCTGAGAGGATGGGTTATATGTGCTATTCCCAAAAGTTTAGGCACAAAGGTTGAAGTGCTATTCCAGGTCGAGTTGGAGCCGACCAAAAGCTAAGGCACACAATACAGGTTGTTGGATTGCTAACCCAAGTCTAGCTAATGCAGACTAAAATATAGGCAACAAGGCAAGAAACGTGGGCTTATTATGATGTGATATCCTTGGAAAACGCTACTCTGTTGGAACCTATTAATTACCAGAGTAGCGTCATAATATTCATTGTTTCAACCTCAAACTAAGCCCACAATCTCTTCCATTCCTGAAAACGATGTATTTGGATTGAATGAACCAATTAATCATACAGATAGCGGGAAGGTGACCGGCGATGCCTCGGCAGTACGTGAATGTACATTTAACGAGACATTAGTCGCGGGTTGAAGGGACCGAGAGTATGATTAAAAGGTATATATAATCTAATATATCGCTGGTAAATTTCGAAGTCAGGTTCGGTCGTTATGACTTTAATAACGATGTATAGTTATATATCAAGGGATAAATGCCTTGTCGCAGCAGATGCTGGTCGACTAAACGAACAGCGATCCAATACAGTCAGATATACACACACGTTAACTTATATGTATTAATGTTTGTTTGTCTGTTTTAAGTCTCGTTTGTATGTGCACAGTATAGAACCCGCCGCGGTGCTATATTGAGTAAAGAAACCGACGGATAGCGCGACGAGCATAGGGAGACGAGTACCGTTATACATTGAGGTGCAACTCACGGGACAAACTAGGATAGTAATTTCCGGAATCAACAAAACCGGCCCACGGGAACGACCATTTGGGGAAGTATAGTTTTATCGTTTCAGTTTGTTTACGTTTCACATATGCACAGGCGCGTTCATTCGGTAACAAAACGCTGGTTTAGGAATTCCAGGCTATTGAGAGCTCGTGGGAAAAATACTGTATGGATTGCAAAGCGTTATTTCCGAGATGAATGGGAACGCGTGAACGTCGCATGGACTGATGACGTCATACAAAAGTGCGATATGAAACTATCATTGGGCGAACGGTAAGGTTTAATATGCCCAAGGCCGAAGGTATATGAAATCCACGTATAATATACGACGTCAACACAACAGCTTTCCCCGGTGAGTATGAAAATCATAAATATATATGCTTTGATTGATTGATTGAAAACTTTATTAACAGATTGCAGAATGGGTACAATACAGTACAGCTCAATACACACAATTGTTAAGGGGATGCAGACCAGAGAAAGACTTTCGTCTTGTTTACATCAGGGTCCCCCATTTTCAATTCATCAGGACATATATGCCATACATGACATACAGATAGTCAGTACTGCTACATCTATACATTTATGACATACCAGATTTGCAAATTCAGTACTGTTTGTGATACAAAAGGAGTCAAGAAAAGGGAGTATATACATTTGACGTAGAAACTGTACATACACAACTATCATCTCAGTTACAGTAAATTACAACTATCTCAGATCACTTGAGTGTTTATGTTGCTTTAATTTACACATTATAAGTCACATAAAGCTAATTACAATGTCTGTTTCAGAATTATAATACATCTGTGGGCGTACCGGTCATACTGACCAATACGGGGAGCTAAACAAACACTTCCGGTTTCCAGTATATGGCAGTACAGGAATTGTAGTCCACATAAACAGCGTTAGATTAGACTTTATAAGCTTTTAATGTTGAAAACTTGGACACAAACAACATAGATTATGTTTAAAAGTAAGATGTTTAGGTTAACAAGTAGGTTATATTCACTTGAGTTAATGTGTTTATCTAAAGAACCAATGAAAGATAACTAGCCCTTTCTATCGTAAGACATTTTAAACATGATTCAAAATGTGTGGTTCCACATTCATATGATGCTTGTGTACATATGCGATATGATTGATAAATGATAACACTATCATTACATCCTAGGATGGGATGGATGAGAACTAGCTGATGTTTTTGTTAAGCTCACAGACAATCAACAAAGAACCCACTCAAATGGTCTTAGGAGTGGAAAATTAACATGTGTTTTTATTTTCAGTCAGGCTCTGAGGCGAGATGCAGAGACCTACACCCAAATTGTATCACAAAAGACTGAAACTCCAACAATTTGCATGTCAACATGTGTGGAGCTGAAAGACAATCGATTGACCAGTTAAAACAAATCTGCATCCAAACACCCACATGTAAATTGTGTTTACAGGAAGCAAACAGACAATCAAGAGACAGAAAGGGACTGAGTTAATCTACATTAGAACAAAGCAGTTTGGAGCTAAAGGGAAATCAATTGTGAGACGATAGCAAACACTATTCAGGATGGGCACTTAAAACCCACAGGTGATGGAGAAGAGAGACAAAGCAATGCAAATGCCTGCATCTGACCACAGACTTGGTGGACCAACAGAACCACTTAGTTAACATGAATCAGACACGGGTGAAGAATTTGCAGTCATGAAAGACACCATATTTCCCATACTAACAAAATAACATAACTTGCATGCTATCCCCTCCTTCTATTCTCTGCTTATAACCAATAACATGCATGATTCTTTTAACAAACTAATACATTTCCATGACTGCAAAATATCAACCACCAAAATTGAAACACAATTATCTAAATGTACAAGGTATACACGTACATTGATCATTTAGCTGATTGTGTTTCAATTTTGGTGGTTGATATTTTCATCATCCTCAGATCATGAATTGGTGAGAGGACAGGACGAGTGAGACGACGCGTGACCTGAACCACGAACAACAGCAGAGGACCACGAAGGACACCGTCAAGGAGCTGCGGACGCAACCAGGGCGACGACAACAACCGTGGGAGAACCACCAGCACACACAACACAGACGACCCCAAAGGAGGGGGAGCAGAGACAGAAAGGACGACATGCTGCGCCACCCCGACAGCCTACGACAAACCAAGGCCAACGCCATGTATCTCCACCATCCGTGTAAGAGAGATCGTCCTACTGACTAGCCACTACACCGGCGGGCCCTCGCCCTCCATCAAGTGGTACCGCAATGACGAGGAGAGGACAGCGAAACCAGCACAACACATTCAAAAACGCCCTGACCACCATGTCTCTGGGCCTGATGGGGGCCAAGCGTGAGCACAGTGGCGGATGTGTGGTGGTGATGGAAAGCAGCACAGGCTCCAGGAAAAGAGTCTGCAAGGCCACTATAGTTGACTGACTATAGTTGACTGCTACAGGTGACCCTTGACAGGGAATGGACGGCGACCAGTGAATGTTCCCGACTGCATCGTCAACAAGAGACACATCATCAGAGACCTGTGAACCAAGAGACTTCTGAACACACAGTGTCCACATTGTTATGTATTTATTTAATTTTTATGTGTTACTGTTTGGCCCTGCCACACGACCGACAGAGAACACCTTGTCAACAACGACGCAACATCATTCAGATTAATACCTTCACAAGCAGGAAACTTTTCACACAATTGTATGTATCTGCAAAAACGATGAACTAGGGATGTGATGAAAAGAAATCAATGAGAAAGCATTAACAATGGTTAGTAATAATGAGCCAAAATGTATTGCTGAAGGAAGAAGTGGTCACATGATCACATTACATCACATTTGAATTACTTAGGTTACAAAATTGCCTGATTCTAAGTAAAGATCAATCTTTCAATCACAGATGAAAGTGACACTCAAACTCAGGTTAAATACAACTGGATCCTAAGTAATTTCATCAAGAATCATTATAAAATGTGCATATATATATATTTTTGAACATTTTCCCATAATCAATCATGTTAGTTTTATTAACCACCAGGTTAACGGTTGTTAAAATGTTTTTGTACACATTAGCCTTATGTGTAAATCCTATTCCTAATAATTATGCACACGATTTTGTTTTTCACCCTGTGCACTCTGACCACACAGAAACAGTGCTCACATATATGTAATAGTTGTATTACTATGCCTGTATGCACAACCATCACATTAGCTCCCCTGAGTCACGACATGAACGACTGAAGGTATGCCAAGATATTTGCACAGCTATAGCTTCTAATGATTATGTTAATTGTTGTTTGATATCAGAGTTGAGGACCACTCATTGATATAGGTATTTTGAGCGATTAATAACAGAAAAGGGTGATATCTATTCCCACATCTCTGATATCAAAATAACACAGACCGCAGTCCAGTCGATCATGTCATGAATCATGTATATAAATAATACTATTTTAAAATATTAGGCCAACCAACAGATCACATTGGCCAACATTTTCATTATTTTAATTATTTTCTATTTTATTCATTATCTAATAACCGATGGACTACATCGGTCCCATTCTTGTACCATACCTATCCACTTTTACCTGTTCCAAACAATCCTGGTATATTATACATTAATCTCACCCACATTATAAGAAAGAAAAGTGAGTATTGTGGTATAATATAATGTCCTCATGTAAATATACTCCCCTCCCCTGTGTCCCCCTTACCTGTGCCCCCCCCCCCTCTCTGTGGAATAAGACATTCCCCTCCCCTTTCTCCCCAAACCTGTACCCCCCCCCCCCAATTGACCTATCAAATGGGACCACACACCCCCCCCTTGTTGAACTATATAGGGCTCCTCCCGACCACAATCGAGGTCTTCTTACCTGGGTCATTTCAGCTGATCACCTGGGGGAAGCCCTCAGCCATTCTCTCTATGTACTTACTATCCGTTTGGTTAATAAACCTTTGTTATTATCCAAACCTCGGTTGACTGAGAACATTCTTCATCAGGATATCCACAAATATCCCACAATACTCTTACTAGTTACGCTGCTGGCCAGTATGACATACACAATAATACTATAACACTGTACATAGATCTGATTACTCAGTAGTACTCATTTATATATTTTATACCCAGTTTAATCACCTGTACGTTGTATATCACTATTGCACTTTACTGTTACATGTGCACTCTGGATAGATGCCAAACACCTTTCCGTTGTACTGTACTCCTGCTGCTTGATGACAATACATTTGAATCTAATCTACTAAATACATTTGTTGACCTCGCATTGTGCCAATATCTCTCTGAACTCATCCGCTTTGTTTACATTATCTGTATATAAATACCTATATATAAGTACATTAATATGAAAACTGTGGTGGTACCGTACAATCAATACCACTTCACTTAGCACCATAGCAGCACAGCACCGCTGTTGAATTGTTTTTCAGGGAATCATTTCACTTTGATGGCGTTATCTAGTCTATGACTATATGTTTGTTACTAAATAATGTTTAGAAGAATTATAGCATTAACACATTGACTGCCACGTTTCTATCCATCAATGTAGGCTCACTGCCACCAGTCTAAGTCTATGGAGATGTTCACCTTCTTTGCAGGGCTATACCTTTTTAAATTGTATTGCTAAATTGACATTACTATGGCCCATTCAACATCGATTATCTATCGTTCAGGATGTAGGAACGTTATACTTTTTCATTCATAGATTCATACGAAAATACCGTCTAGAATATAAGTATGTTTTTATCGTTTTCTGCAGTAATTCCTAGAAAGCTAGTTATAGGCCTAAATGCATAATATAGATTATTGATTGCAGTTTATTCGCGATACACGCTATATTAAAAAAATCCAACTGAATACGATCCTAAACGTTATGACTCATCATGCGCCAGGGCTGTACGTTAACTTTTTTTGCACATAGCACTGGTGCTACAGAGGTTGATTGTTATGTAGCACAGGCCAAAATCTTGTAGCACAAGTATAAAACGTGTTATATTTGTAACAGTCACAAATGTGCCTAATGCCTATTGTATTTGTGTTATTTAGTTGCAGTGCCATGTTTGGCTGTCATTTTCATGCTGACAAGTTGACGTCACACAGCCAGACACGTTACGTGTAAGGAATTATGGGATTTGGTGTTGGATGTATGGACTCTACTAGGGGTGGGAATCACCAGTTTCATCACGATACGATATAGATTCTTTGGACAACGATATGATATTTGCCGATATCTGCCACGATACGATGCAGGTGCCTGCAATCGATATGAGACGATATCATAAGCCCATTTAACACAATCAGTAACATCTAGATCAACTCAAAAAGGTAACGGAAATATAATTTGAAAAAATTTATTTACCTCTTCCAGACTTTTAGGAAAAACAATCTATTGTTTTTAATACAAATAGTCCTCCTGTTCACTGTAAAGTGCCACGTTTTGATATATTGAGCTTTAAACTTTTATTTGGAACTCACAACACGCAACCTAAAACCGTTCCTGCAATTGTTTTATGTTGCATGATCATTTTGATTATCTTTTTCCCCCTCCTTCTTTTTTTCCGATTTTTCTCCCATCCCACTGTTAGTCGTTATGCCAATTCCCAACCCCCTTCCTGGTTGTTGCGCACCCCCCCCCCTACTGTTGGTCCGAGAGGCCGGAGACTGTCACATGCTTTTCTCCGACGCATGTGCAGCCAGCCGGCAGCCAGCCAGGCTGCGTCTATGCCAAATACAACGCCGTTCGGTTTCCGGGTTCCTCTGATTGGCCACTAAGCCCACGTGACCGCGCGCGAGCACGCCCCCCTTATCGCCGCTGCCGCGCTGTGAAGCGGAAGAGCCAGCGAGGCAGCGGGCGATAAGGGGGGCGTGCTAGCGCGCGGTCACGTGGGCTTAGTGGCCAATCAGAGGAACCCGGAAACCGAACGGCGTTGTATTTGGCATAGACGCAGCCTCTTGCATTGGTGACGAGCACAATCTCCGCTACGCCACCTGACCGCCCCTTTATGTTGCATGAAGATCATGAATACATTTATTATGTATTGTATTTTTTATGTTTAAATATCAACATTATCTGTCCACCCTCAGTACATTTACTATCAATATAATATACTCGTCTGACTTCATCTGATCTTTTCAAACGCGCACACACACACACACACACACACACACACACACACACACACACACACACACACACACACACACACACACACACACACACACACACACACACACACACAGAAGGGAGAATGCCTGCACCCCCCCTTACTCACTCTGCCCGTCTGCTGTTCTCTCTATGGCTCTGAAGAGGGTTAGCTTGTTGTTAGCTTACGCTAATGGTCTTTCGGTCTTTAACACGACGTGGTCATAAAGGAATGGCAAGGATTGCAAAGCATGTTAGATGCATTTGACCCGTTGCGGAATAAAACAGCAGGGATTTGTTTTGGGCCACGAAATAGGCACACTAGCCTTGCTCTGTTTCAATGTCCGCGTTCCAGACGCTACTGCTGTGCTGTGGAGCCGAGCAGATACGAGTCGACTCCACGGGATTTTCAAAATAAGAGTATCGATATGAACCGAACGTTGTTAGCTGCCGGAGCCATAGATATTATGGCTAGACTTGCGACAGGATTTTCAAAATAAGAGTATCGATATGAACCGAATGCCTATCGCACGGGTGCTACTGAAGTAAATCCATTCATCGCACAGACCGATGTTGCTGTAGCACGTGCAACATATATCTCGCACTGTTCAGCCCTGTCATGCGCGGATGAAAGGGGAGGGGGTCGTTTATAATTCCATGATCGTCAGTAAATGCTTTATGTAGTATGGGTGATATATTGATCAAAGCGGTTTGCATTGAAAATTATAAACAATCAAGCTGAAAGTAACGTTACTGTCCTCTTACCGTTCGCCGATGAGACTGGAGGAAAAAGATCCCACTTATTTGACATCGATCGACTAGATCCATTTCCGGTTTGTATGGCGCAATAAATGCCCAAATCATATCGATTATTGAGTTATGGCAGCGATGCATATACACGGATGTGTGTCTAGAGTCCCGCAACAATATGTGACTGCTGGACGGATTTCCCAGATTCACCGAGATCACCAGATCCATTTCCGGTTGTAACTCGCCCGATCATCCACCAGGCGGCGGTATTGAAGCGTTGCCACGGTTGTGCAGAGTCCCACTGTCTCAGCAGAGGCTGGGTGGCGGAATTATGAATACCATGGCGAAAAAATTAAATATGATCTCAATAACGTTGTACGCCGTGCTTGGCGGAATTCGCATGACCAGCAAACCCGTCGTACAACGTTATTGGCGGTCAATGTGTTAATGTTATTGTAAACACAAACTGTCATCTCACCTCACGACGCGATGCCATCTTGATGTGAAGTCCTGATGAATTTAAATCCTGTACCAAGAAACACGATATTAGCTAGCTTCTGCCTCGGTTGTGTAAAATATATACTTGAAACACGATGTTAGCTAGCTTCTGCCTCGGTTGTGTAAAATATATACTTGAAACACAATATTAGCTAGCTTCTGCCTCGGTTGTGTAAAATATATACTTGAAACACGATGTTAGCTAGCTTCTGCCTCGGTTGTGTAAAATATATACTTGAAACACGATGTTAGCTAGCTTCTGCCTCGGTTGTGTAAAATATATACTTGAAACACGATGTTAGCTAGCTTCTGCCTCGGTTGTGTAAAATATATACTTGAAACACGATGTTAGCTAGCTTCTGCCTCGGTTGTGTAAAATATATACTTGAAACACGATGTTAGCTAGCTTCTGCCTCGGTTGTGTAAAATATATACTTGTGAAACACGATGTTAGCTAGCCGTTAGCTTCTGCCGTGCCTTGGTTGTGTAAAATATATACATCTATCTATCATCAACTCATGTTAATTAACTGTGCCGTTACTTGGTCATATAAACATGTATTTCCCTCCTATCTGTCTTACTTGTGATCCAAGGAGCCATCATGCAACATGAAGATGCACTATTGTTTCCACTAAGACGAGGATTGCTATAGTGAGATGAGGTGAGAGTTCTCTAAGCAAGTAGTGATAGACTGATGATGGGATAAACCCACGATATGTAACTGTTGGTGCGTGGGGAATCGATGGGAAGGAAAATTAAATATCCGCCGCTGATTAAATAACTGCTTGGAAAAAATAATGAAAATCCCTTGCCATTTAAATGTAATGAATAGACCAGTGCTAAATTGATTTTAGCCTGTGGAAAGGCATGTAAATATACAATATTATCCCAAAAATTCAAGTGGCACGCTGGACAACGTCTCGCGAGATCACACTTTCTTCTGCACTTTGTCAGCAGCGGTCCTCCACCATTTCGCTGCGTGAAGTCTCCTCCCCGCAACCCCTACATTCTGCGCCGAACCCGCTCTCTCCCGGTCCATATATTAACTTCTTCCTACAGACCTACTTGTACCTCGTTGGATACCGAGAGACAGTTTGGATTAATAGCATCACGGATTGAGTACGATTTTATGCGGACGACGACTCCTTCAATAATAATTTAGTAAAAGAAAATTGGACGGAAATTTCAGGTAGGTGGGAACTTAAGATGGCGGCCTTGCAAGGGGGGGGGGGCATGGAGGAAGTATGGGGGGGCATTAGGGGGGCTTTACTGGAGAGGGACTGGAACAGACAGCATTCTGTGCCAGTTGTTTCACAATAAGACTATTTTAAAGTTAGTCTTAGTCCAAATCATAGCGACAAAACACCAAACGATAGCACAATAACATTGGGAGGGTTTTATTTTAAATAGTGAAGAACAAACCACTGTAACAATAAGTATCTGCTTGTCACTGCTTAAGAGGCACCTGTAGGGTGTCTGGACCCCCCCCCCCCCTACATTCCCCTTGTAATCATTGCAAAATTTAGTATGGAACTTTGTGAGGGGAAAAATGGTTATTTAATCATTTTAGTGATGAAGCAATAATTCATATTCAGTGACATTATATAATTTTAATGGGGGGGGGGGTGTGGTTTGAGAATTTGACCCTGCGTAATGACGTCACGAGTGATTGTTCCCCTCGGTGGTGCACGGAGGAGAGCACGGGTTAGAATAATGCGACTTTCCCCGGTGTTCTCGTCGCCTTGTAAAGTAACTTATCAAACGTGGAGCCTCAGCGCTCCTCCAGCCAGAAACACCATCAGAAACACCATCATTCACCCAGTGAATGCACCTAGTACCAACTCTTGTAGCTTTAATGTTTAATCTGTCCAGTGGTGCCAAGCAGCGTATCTACAGTATTGTACAAGCAGCTCATTAAACCACACGTTCTGTTTACGTTAAGGCTACTAACTTAACATAGCGAAGATGATTTCCAGTTTCTTGTGTCATTTTCACATCGGGACAAGACGTCTCTTTCAGTTTCACAATCAAGATTCGCATTGCTACTACTAAAATAAAACAAATTGTTTGGCTGCTCGGCGTTATGCAGAAGTTTATGCCACAATAATGAATCACATTTCCAGTGACTAGTGAGTGAGATGAATGACCGCAGGGCCGAGCTGCTCGCCGGCTTGTAGCTCAGAAGCGCGTGTTGCAGAATATTCTAAAGTCATCAACTAGCGACTGTAGTTCTGTTAGCAGCTAACGTCAGCGAGTAAGCTGCCTAGTTTGTGGTGTTTCATTTGATTACGAACATTCTTCTCGCAATATACTAACTCCATCTCACAGGGGGGGGGGACATAGTCGCCTGTTTCATTTGATAAGAATGGTTAGCATTAGTTAGCTAACCTAGCAATCTGGGCGCAATTGCTATTTTATTTGCTTGATGTGACATCATGCCACAACGTTAGCTGCTCGTTACTTAGCCACAATGGGAACATGTCTATGTTCCCCGGGTTCTATGTTCCCCGCTTTTTTTTTCTTTTTTTTTTTAATAAAAGGTTTTATGTTCCCCGGGTTCTAAGTTCCCCGGGTTCTATGTTCCCCCTATGTTCCCCCTATGTTATGTTCCCTGGTAGCCACAAAGGGTTCTATGTTCCCCCTATGTTCCCCCTATGTTATGTTCCCCGGTAGCCACAAAGGGTTCTATGTTCCCCGGGTTCTATGTTCCCCCGGTAGCGAGTGGAGATAGTGACTTATTATGTTTCCCCAAGCCTATTCCAAAGATAGTCACTTTTATAGATAATTCATTTGTATCTCAACATAGTCACGGATCTAGTCGGGCCACGTAGCATTATGACGACAGAAATCTAATACAATAAAGAGTGTAAAGCAAATAATTTAAAACAACGAAGTTTAGCCTATTAAATCGTTTTTATAAGCGTTTGTTTTTATTTGCTGGATAATTCATTTGTATCTCAACGGAGTCACGGATCTAGTCGGGCCATGTAGCATTATGACGACAAAAATCGAATCCAATAAACGAGTATAAAACAAATTTAAAACAACGAAGTTTAGCCTATTAAATCGTTTTTATAAGCGTTCGTTCTTATTTGTGTGTGTGTGTGTGTGCGTGCGTGCGTGCATGTGTGTGTGCGTGTGTGTGTGTGTGTGTGTTTGCGTGCGCGTGTGTGTGTGTGTGGGACACAGTGCAGCCCTCGTTCTACAAGACAATTGTGCTCAGATATACAGCCGGCATCGGAATGAATGAATGAATGAATGAATGAATGAATGAATGAAAGCTTTATTAACAGATTGCAGAATGGGTACAGTGCAGTACAGCTCAATACATACAATTGTTAAGGGGATGCAGACCAGAGAAAGACTTTCGTCTTGTTTCCACCAGGGTCCCCCATTTCCAATTCATCGTAACATATATGACATACATGACATACAGATAGACAGTACTGCTACATCTATACATTTATGACATACCAGATTTGCAATTACAGTACTGTATTTGTGATACAAAAAGAGTCCAGAAAGAAAAGAGTATATACATTAGGCGTAGAAACTGTACATTGGATTGGGTAGGTGGGGGTGGGACTGTACATTGGAGGTGGTTGGGGGGGGGGGGGGGGGGGGGGGGGGTAGGAGTGGGGGGGGGGGGGGTGTTGGCGGGGGTTGTGTTCGGACATTTACAGGGGCCAGTTTCGAGTTGCAGTCTCCCTTAGGTGTTTTTTGAGAGTGTTTTTGAAAGTGGGTAGTGATTCACATTCCTTTACAGCTTTGGGTAGGGCGTTCCACATTGATGTGGCATAATTGCGAAACGTGTTTAGTCCCTTGTTTGAGCCGAATCTGGGTTTAACATGATTTGTGGAGCTCCCTCTGGTGTTGTGATCGTGGTATTCACTGACCTTTGGGAAGTATTTAGTCATGTACATGGGTACCTTGGTCGTGTAGTGTATCTTGTAGACCAGGCCCATTGCAAGTTGCTGTACTCTGTCGTCTACTCTAAGCCATCCTAGGTTGTCAAAGTGGGCAGGGGTGAGGTGGGTTCTAGGAGTAAGGTCAAGCAGTAGTCTGACCAGTTTGTTTTGAGATGTTTGTAATTTTGTTTTTAGCGCCTTTGAGGTGCTTTGGTACCATGAGGTGCAAGCATAGTCGTAGTACCCTTGAATGAGTGCTCCTGCTAGAGTCTTCAGGGTATTCTTGTTTACCAGTGAGGAGATCCGGTACAAGAAACGAGTTCGTTGGTTGACTTTTTTTATTACATTGGATGCCATTTTGTCACAGGAAAGATTTGCCTCTAGGATGGAACCCAGGTAGGTAATATCTTCTTTCCTTGTGACAATATTGTCACCCACTGTAACTGAGAAGCCGTCGGTCTTGCTGAGTTTGTTATTTGAACCGAAGAGAATGGACTCTGTTTTGCCCATGTGTAATGATAGTTTGTTATCAGCGAGCCATATGCAGATTTTGCTTAGTTCTGAGCTGAGGGTTTTTTCAACCTGTAATTTGTTCTTGTCAGAGACCAGCAGGGCTGAGTCGTCCGCAAACAGGAACAAGTTGCAGTCACAAGCTGACGACATGTCATTTGCATAAATTAGGAACAGTAGCGGACCTAGTATGCTTCCTTGTGGAACACCACAGTTTACTGTGAGGGGGGGGGATAGGGTACCGTTTACCTCCACCATCTGCTCTCTCCCCTCCAGGTAGGATTGCATCCAGCTCACTGATAGACTATCAAAACCAATTGCTTTTAGCTTGTCAATCAGAATGGTGTGATTGACAGTGTCGAAGGCCTTTTGTAGGTCCAGCATGACCATGCCGCAGTATTTGCCCGCGTCCACCTCTTGTTTGATGTGGTCGTTTAAATAGAGAAGGGATGTGTCAGTGGAGTGGGATGTTCTGAAGCCAGATTGGAATTCGTAGATTAGATTTTTTTCCGCAAGGTATTTTTCGACCTGGAGCCGTGTTTTACGCAAACTGAGGTAGAGACTGTACGCACACACGCTCCCCAATAACAGAGACTGTACGCACACACGCTCCCCAATAACAGAGACTGTACGCACACACGCTCCCCAATAACAGAGACTGTACGCACACACGCTCCCCAATAACAGAGACTGTACGCACGCACGCTCCCCAATAACAGAGACTGTACACACGCTCCCCAATAACAGAGACTGTACACACGCTCCCCAATAACAGAGACTGCACACACGCTCCCCAATAACAGAGACTGCACGCACGCTCCCCAATAACAGAGACTGTACGCACACACGCTCCCCAATAACAGAGACTGTACGCACACACGCTCCCCAATAACAGAGACTGTACGCACGCTCCCCAATAACAGAGACTGTACGCACGCTCCCCAATAACAGAGACTGTACGCACGCTCCCCAATAACAGAGACTGTACGCACGCTCCCCAATAACAGAGACTGTACGCACACACGCTCCCCAATAACAGAGACTGTACGCACGCTCCCCAATAACAGAGACTGTACGCACACACGCTCCCCAATAACAGAGACTGCACGCACGCTCCCCAATAACAGAGACTGTACACACGCTCCCCAATAACAGAGACTGTACGCACACACGCTCCCCAATAACAGAGACTGTACGCACGCACGCTCCCCAATAACAGAGACTGTACACACGCTCCCCAATAACAGAGACTGTACACACGCTCCCCAATAACAGAGACTGTACGCACGCTCCCCAATAACAGAGACTGTACGCACGCTCCCCAATAACAGAGACTGTACGCACGCTCCCCAATAACAGAGACTGTACGCACGCACGCTCCCCAATAACAGAGACTGTACGCACGCTCCCCAATAACAGAGACTGTACGCACGCTCCCCAATAACAGAGACTGTACGCACGCACGCTCCCCAATAACAGAGACTGTACGCACGCTCCCCAATAACAGAGACTGTACGCACGCTCCCCAATAACAGAGACTGTACGCACGCTCCCCAATAACAGAGACTGTACGCACGCTCCCCAATAACAGAGACTGTACGCACGCTCCCCAATAACAGAGACTGTACGCACGCTCCCCAATAACAGAGACTGTATGCACGCTCCCCAATAACAGAGACTGTACGCACGCACGCTCCCCAATAACAGAGACTGTACGCACGCTCCCCAATAACAGAGACTGTATGCACGCTCCCCAATAACAGAGACTGTACGCACGCACGCTCCCCAATAACAGAGACTGTACGCACGCACGCTCCCCAATAACAGAGACTGTACGCACGCTCCCCAATAACAGAGACTGTACACACGCTCCCCAATAACAGAGACTGTACACACGCTCCCCAATAACAGAGACTGTACGCACGCTCCCCAATAACAGAGACTGTACGCACGCTCCCCAATAACAGAGACTGCACGCACGCTCCCCAATAACAGTGACTGCACGCACGCTCCCCAATAACAGAGACTGCACACATGCTCCCCAATAACAGAGACTGTACGCACACACGCTCCCCAATAACAGAGACTGTACGCACGCTCCCCAATAACAGAGACAGTACGCACGCACGCTCCCCAATAACAGAGACTGTACGCACGCTCCCCAATAACAGAGACTGTACGCACGCACGCTCCCCAATAACAGAGACTGTACGCACGCACGCTCCCCAATAACAGAGACTGTACGCACGCTCCCCAATAACAGAGACTGTACGCACGCTCCCCAATAACAGAGACTGTATGCACGCACGCTCCCCAATAACAGAGACTGTATGCACGCTCCCCAATAACAGAGACTGTATGCACGCACGCTCCCCAATAACAGAGACTGTATGCACGCACGCTCCCCAATAACAGAGCATCTGGCCGCTGGCGTGAGCTTCTTCCGTCCTGACTCCTGATTGTTCTTTCATAATTTTCTGATGAGTTTCTGATGACAACAACAACACTTACAGGACCTGGTGTGTGTGTGCGTGTGTGTGCGTTTGTGTGTGTTTGCGTGCGTGGGTGTGTGTGCGTTTGTGTGTGTGTGTGTTTGCGTGCGTGGGTGTGTGTGCGTTTGTGTGTTTGCGTGTGTGTGTGTGTCTGTCAGCTGACTCTTCCCCTGTGCATCAATAAGACATCGATCACACTGACGGTAGCGGGACAGACATCAAGGTGGATCAATGGATGCGTGTGTGCGTGTGCGTTTGCGTGGGTTCCTGCATGCACGCATCTTAACGTATGCGCTCAAGTAGTTGAGGAACACTTTTAATAAGTACGACTTATTGGTCATTTAATCTAATTGGGTGTTTTGTAACATTGAAATAATCATAACCGCTTGGAGAGCCTCTTGGTGCAGCTGATCTGGGGCCCACAACAACACGATGATTGCAGGGATGATTTCAATCAAGTTTCAAGTTTCAAGTTTCTTTAATAGTTGTCATACAGAAGTACAGAATACTTTCATACAAAATGCTTCTTACTGTTACGCTCCAGAGACTGTGCTAGACAAGATAGTATCAAATAACATAGTATAGCATGTAATTTAGAAGTAGAAAATGAGGTCACAGTGTTCAGTATAGACATATGTACAATGTTCGATGCAGAATAGACATAACTGAGTTAGCATATAATATACAATACTCTGCAGTGTACTAATGTACAATACTATATAGTGCAAAGCAGAAATGGGATGAGGTACAATTTAGGTACAATTTACAGTAAGGTGTTCGAGTTGCAGTGCAATCCTTCATCAATAAATATAAAGTGTGGGGAGTGGGTGCTACAGTGTGTTTGTTTAAAGTGAGTGTGTGCGTGTGGATGTGTGTGCTATGTGCGTTTGATGGTTGTTGTTGTGTAGTGTTCGTTTAGCAGCCTGATGGCCTGGGGATAGAAGCTTCTTCTGAGTCTTTCTGTTCCCAATGTTAAAAAGGCAGTACCTGAATAAGTAATTACAGCAAATAACCCATCTGTTGTTGTATTGCCTATAAAGGATAGTACCGTGTACTGTGAATCTTTGTGTGTCTGCCTATTGCTGAATGTTAAGTGTTTAGGTTTGACCTGTTCATTTAGAAACAAAAAACATACGGTCTACATACCTTACTGTATTGTACATACTGTCTACATACAGCACTGTACTGTACATACTGTCTCCATACTCTCTACATACAGCACTGTACTGTCTACATACAGCACTGTACTGTACATACTGTCTCCATACTCTCTACATACAGCACTGTACTGTACATACTGTCTACATACTGTCTACATACAGCACTGTACTGTACATACTGTCTCCATAAATGATTGTACTGTACATACTGTCAACATACACCATCAGTCCTATCTGTGTGAGTATGTGTGTCTGTTGTAACTTGGCCTCCTTGTAACTTCTGTTCATGTGGACATAAATAAACATTTCAAATGTACACAAAATAACATACACAAAGTATATACTGTCATGAACCAAACTCAAGGTACAGACAAAAAAAGGAAGACCACACAAGTACTTAAGGTTTTTAAAGAAAAGTAATTTAATTGTGTGTGTGTGTGTGTGTGTGCGTGTGCGTACAATCTGTCCACTTGGTATCCTCAAACTCACAGTCCATTCTGTTTAAACCATCAGGATTCACAACACCTAGAATCCATTGCACACATAACAAACGGATGTAATGCATACAAACACCTGTACATCGCTCGTCATGACCGTATTGTGGACATTGTGTCTGATGCGGTACGGAACATATCACCATCTAGTGCAACAATGTACAAACATGCCAGAGTGAAACCAGAGTGGTTTGGCCTTACCAACGATGTTTTTGCTAACATACCCAATACACCGGACGTTGTTTTTGTTGACACCGGCCACGGAGAGGTGCTGGTCATAGAAGTAGGCTGTACCTTTGACCTGTACATGGACCAGGCCTTCCGGGACAAGTATATCAAATACCAACCACTGCTCAGTGTGATGACTGACCTTGGGTATAGGTGTAGATATGGTGTACTTGTGTTCGGAAGTCTTGGCCATGTACACAAATCCACCATGACCGGTCTGAGAATTGCTGCAATGTCTAAAAGAAAAGCCAAACAAATTGCCAAATATTGCTCTGTCTCAGCTATTATTGGCAGCTTAGCCACGTGGAGAAGGAGGTGCTATGTGTACCCTTAAGTGTTCAGTGCTGCTTGGCCCCGATACATTTGATTCCCTGTTTATGTAATATAATTTGTGGAACCAAATAAAGTATTAAAATGTGTGTGTGTGTGTGTAGACAGTACAGGACAGTATGTAGACAGTATGTACAATACTTTATGTAGATAGTATGTAATATACTTTATGTAGACATTATGTACAGTAATATACTTTATGTAGACATTATGTACAGTAATATACTTTATGTAGACATGTACAGTAATATACTGTATGTAGACAGTATGTATGGTACAATACTTTATGTAGACAATAGGTAGACAGTACTATCCTTTATAGGCAATACAACAACAGATGGGTTATTTGCTGCAATTACTGATTCAGGTACTGCCTTTTTAATATTGGGAACGATTGAAATCATCCCTGCAATCATCGTGTTGTTGTGGGCCCCAGATCAGCTGCACCAAGAGGCTCTCCAAGCGGTTATGATTATTTCAATGTTACAAAACACCCAGAGGAGGTCTAATTAGATTAAATTACCAATAAGTCGTACTTATTAAAAGTGTTCCTCAACTACTTGAGCGCATACGTTTGAAGATGCGTGCATGCAGGAATCCACGCAAACGCAAACACACAAACGCACACACACCCACGCACGCACGCAAACACACACACACAAACGCACACACACGCACACACGTGGCCCTATTCCCCGTACCTGGCTAACTGAATTAGCTGGATAATTTTCAGCATAGCTTGACTTAAGCCAGACATTTCCGTTCCCAGACGTCAGATTTTCTAAGTCGCTATGGCAACAGATCAAAAAGTTTGAACCTGCTCCAGAGCAGGTTTAGTTGAGTTAGCTGGTGTTGAGAGTCACAGCCATCGTGACACTTTGTATTATGACATCCTGTTCTATCTGTCAATTGTAGGATATAAAGGTTTAAGCATATGTTTATTGTATATATCTGGTTTAAATCTAAGCATATGTTACTGTATGTGTTTATATATGATATGTATTCTGGGCTGGGCTGCACAGTCAGAATGAAAAGAGAAAGAGGCCTCTGTGCTATGGAGCAGGAATGTGCAGGGAGGTGGTCACAGAGCGCTGACCTTGGCAGAGGAGCAGAGAGGCAGAGGGAGAATGATGATGATGTGATGTGCAGAACATATCCACCAATGTATATGAGTACTGTATTGTACATGTATACGTATATCTGTATATATCTGTATATGTATGTGTTAGGCTATTCATGCTAGAAGGACCATGTACTGTATATTACGGCAGTCTTCCTCATCTTCTTATCTTACTGTTAGTGGAGCTAGGAATGTGGCCTTGGAGACAGCTCTGACCAGAGGAGCCTGCAGAGTTAACCCTTGCAGTTAGGAGGCAGAGAATGTGTGGGCATACATGTTTAAGTGACGTAATGGGGTTTTTCCCAAAAGAAGTAATCCGTTACTTCCCCAGTTACTGTAAATGACTAGAAGGGGAGGAGTCCATCCTTACTGTGGGTGTTGTGTGTTGATTGGATGGTAGAAATGACATCACTGTATTTAGACCAATAGCAAAGAGGTCTTGATATGATGCCGGATCGATATATAAGTGACTGCTCCAGTCTCGGAGCTCAGTTTTTTCAGTTATTTTAAGCCAGGAAATGTCGAGCGGTGTATGGGGCATGGCCTGGCAAGTTTTGAGTAAACCTCCCTAGGAAGAATACTCTTTAGATTTTTGGAGATTTTTGGAACTTCCTGACTTTCTATGATAATTGTGCATTTCTTTTGTAACTCTTGTATTTTTTAATTAAAACTTTTTGAAACTAAAATCTTTTTCTTTTTCTACTTTTGCTAAAGAAAATCTGGTAAGATATAATATCATTTATACTTTTTAGCACCCATTCAACATCATGCGGTGTAAATTGAGACTTTGAACACGGCAGACGCGCTGCATGAATCCATTTAATTTATGATGTATAGATCTTAGGTGTAATGGGTACAGATGTCAGTCTTTTCTCTAAAAAATAGCAAAAGACGTAAATAAGAATATGTAATCTATTTGCATTCAATGCAAAAGGGGATAATTCCAGACAGTAAGCATTTAGAAAAAGATTATCTCACTCATTTGAGCTCCGACGATGAACCTTCAACCCCCCCCACCCCTAAACCCCCCCCTCCCCTCCAACCTGATTGATATGTCTCCAGTCTTTTTTTGTGCCATCAGGCTGTCTCCCCCATTCCCCCCATGGTCTCATGTTCCTTTTGTTTTTGTTTCTTTGTTGTTTTGTTTTTGTTTCTTTGCTTTCGTTTCTTTGTTTGTACCCCTGCTCCCGACTACTGTCAGCGACTTCGGGTTATTGAGAAGCGCTATATAAATTAAATGAATTATTATTATTATTATTAACTCTCACCGGCGCAGTTTGACGGATGAGGGAGGGATAATTACTTGATTGATGACAAACCTATTGGTAGATTTACTCAGGACAGACTTGTCAACTAAATATTCCTTGTTATGAATAAAATATAGATCTCGCAACCCCTACCACCTGACCTACATCAGTGCCGGGGGAGGTCGAGACGAGCATACGCTATAGCAGGTCACTTGATAACAACTCTTTTTTGAGATTCACTGGGGTTTTGAGTGTCAAGGCATCGCAGGACGCTGCTTGATGTCAGATGAGCGGACAACTGAGTGATCAAACTGACCTGATATAGTGGGGCTTAATACATGGCGTCCCTGGTGTGGGCTTTTATACTAGTTGAATAGGTAATAACAGCCAAGAGAATATGAACTAAAGGGTAATGTAATGTTTACTTAAAGTAGAAAACACTACTTGCGACTAACGGGCCTAGGGAGCCTTAAAGTCAAAGGCCTAGGGACCCTTAAAGTTAAAGGCCTAGGGAGCCTTAAAGTCAAAGGCCTAGGGACCCTTAAAGTTAAAGGCCTAGGGAGCCTTGAAGTCACTTGAACTAAAGGGTAACGTAATGTTTACTTAAAGTCAAAACCTAAGTAGAAAACACTACTTGCGACTAACAGGCCTAGGGAGCCTTAAAGTCAAAGGCCTAGGGAGCCTTAAAGTCAAAGGCCTAGGGAGCCTTAAAGTCACTTAAACTTGAAGTAACATAATGCTTACTTAGAGTTTAGCAGGCTTAGGGAGCCTTAAAAGGCAGAAATTAAGTAGAAAACTCTATGAGTCTACAGATGCTAACAGCCGGCTAACGAGCCAGTGCTAACTGGAGGCTACATAGCCAGAGTCTACAGGAGGCTACCTAGCCCGAGACTACAGGAGGCTACATAGCCGGAGTCTACAGGAGCGCCGGCTAACGAGCCAGTGCTGAATGAATGAATGAATGAATGAATGAATGAATGAATGAAAACTTTATTTAACAGATTGCAGAATGGGTACAATACAGTACGGCTCAATACATACAATTGTTAAGGGGATGCAGACCTGAGAAAGACGTTTGTCTTGTTTCCATCAGGGTCCCCCATTTTCAATTCATATAGACATATATGACATACATGACATACAGATAGTCAGTACTGCTACATCTATACATTTATGACATACCAGATTTGCAAATACAGTACTGTTTGTGATACAGAAGGAGTCAAGAAAAGGGAGTATATACATTTGACGTAGAAACTGTACATTGGAGGAGGTTGGGTGGGGGGGGTTGGGTACATTGGGATATTGACAACCATACTGGGTAATTTACATTGGAGGTGGTTGGGGGGGGGGGGGGGCCGGGGGGCACACTGTATAAACAAGTAACACTGTACATTGAGGGGGGGGGGGGAGGAGACACTGTACAAACAAACACAATTGTACATTGAACTATTGACAAAACCATACTAGGTAAATGACTGTACATTGGAGGGGGTTGGGTTAGGATATTTACAGGGGCCAGTGTTGAATTGCAGTCTCCCGTAGGTGTCCCTTGAGAGAGGTTTTGAAAGTGGGTAGTGATCCACATTCCTTTACAGCTTTGGGTAGGGCGTTCCACATTGATGTGGCATAATTGCGAAACGTGTTTAGTCCCTTATTTGAGCCGAATCTGGGTTTAACATGATTTGTGGAGCTCCCTCTGGTGTTGTGATCGTGGTATTCACTGACCTTTGGGAAGTATTTTGACATGTACATGGGTACCTTGGTCGTGTAGTGTATCTTGTAGACCAGGCCCATTGCAAGTTGTTGTACTCTGTCGTCTACTCTAAGCCATCCTAGGTTGTCAAAGTGGGCAGGGGTGAGGTGGGTTCTAGGAATAAGGTCAAGCAGTAGTCTGACCAGTTTGTTTTGAGATGTTTGTAATTTTGTTTTTAGCGCCTTTGAGGTGCTTTGGTACCATGAGGTGCAAGCATAGTCGTAGTACCCCTGAATGAGTGCTCCTGCCAGAGTCTTCAGGGTGTTCTTGTTTACCAGAGAGGAGATCCGGTACAAGAATCGAGTTCGTTGGTTGACTTTTTTTATTACATTGGATGCCATTTTGTCACAGGAGAGATTAGCCTCTAGGATGGAACCCAGGTAGGTAATTTCATCTTTCCTTGTGACAATATTGTCACCCACTGTAACTGAGAAGCCGTCGGTCTTGCTGAGTTTGTTATTTGAACCGAAGAGAATGGACTCTGTTTTGCCCATGTGTAATGATAGTTTGTTATCAGCGAGCCATATGCAGATTCTGCCTAGTTCCGAGCTGAGGGTTTTTTCAACCTGTAACTTGTTCTTGTCAGAGACCAGCAGGGCTGAGTCGTCCGCAAACAGGAACAAGTTGCAGTCACAAGCTGACGACATGTCATTTGCATAAATTAGGAACAGTAGCGGTCCTAGTATGCTTCCTTGTGGAACACCACAGCTCACTGTGAGGGGGGGGGATAGGGTACCGTTTACCTCCACCATCTGTTCCCTCCCCTCAAGGTAGGATTGCATCCAGCTCACTGATAGACTATCAAAACCAATTGCTTTTAGCTTGTCAATCAGAATGGAGTGATTGACCGTGTCAAAGGCCTTTTGTAGGTCCAGCATGACCATGCCGCAGTATTTGCCTGCGTCCACCTCTTGTTTGATGTGGTCATTCAAATAGAGAAGGCATGTGTCAGTGGAGTGGGATGTTCTGAAGCCAGATTGGAATTCGTAGATTAGATTTTTTTCCGCTAGGTACTTTTCGACCTGTTCGTAGACTATTTTTTCCATGACTTTCGAGATGGAGGTGAGAATAGAAACAGGGCGGTAGTTGCCTGGGTCTAATTTGCTGCCCTTTTTGTGCAGAGGGGTCACCCTCGCAATTTTGAAGTCCTTGGGGACGTGTCCCTGTTTTATGGAGAGGTTTATTATGTGTGTGATGATTGGTGTGATGGCGGCTGCTGAGTCGTGTAGTGTATCTTGTAGACCAGATTTTTTTCCGCTAGGTACTTTTCGACCTGTTCGTAGACTATTTTTTCCATGACTTTCGAGATGGAGGTGAGAATAGAAACAGGGCGGTAGTTGCCTGGGTCTAATTTGCTGCCCTTTTTGTGCAGAGGGGTCACCCTCGCAATTTTGAAGTCCTTGGGGACGTGTCCCTGTTTTATGGAGAGGTTTATTATGTGTGTGATGATTGGTGTGATGGCGGCTGCTGAGTCTCTGAGGAATTTGGAGGGGATGTTGTCATGGCCAGTGACCTTGTTAGGTTGGAGGGCGCTCAGTTTATTGAGTACCTCATCTGTTGTTACCATTTCCAGCTTGAAGTCGTCCTTGCGGACCCCTAGGTTTTTGTAGTAAGCTACTATGTGTTCTACCCCATAAAGCCCTGAGTGGGAGGGTAGTTTGTTTACCAGTGTTGTGGCTATGTTTGTGAAGAAAATGTTTAAGTAATTGGCTACATCCAGCTTGTCTGTGATGAGCGTGTTGTCCGTTTTTATGTTTATGTTTGAGAATCTGGTTTTAAGTTTTTTACTGCATCCTAGTTGATTATTGAGTAATTTCCAAAGTTCACGTGGTTTGTTTTTGTTTTCCTCAGTTTTGTCATTGATGAAATTCTTTTTTGCAGTTTTGATCATGGAGTTTACGTCGTTTCTTAGTCTGTTTCTTTCTAGTTTGAGTTCAGTCACGTGGGCTTGGAGTTCACTGCTCGTGCTTTTAGTAAGCTTTGACTGACTTTTACGAAACTCAGAGCATTTTTTGTCTCTGGTTTTCATAGCGGCCAGTATTTCGGAGTGCATCCACGGCTCAGCGCGATTTTTTACCCTGGTGGTTCTTAGGGGGGCCATGTCGTTTAGTATTGCTGAGAATTTGGTTTTGAAACCAAGCCATGTTTCGTCAACCAGTGTACCATTGAGTTCATCTGACCAGTCCAGACTCTCCAGTTCAAGGTTGAAGGCCTCGCTAGAGTAGGTTTTGAGGTCTCTAGATGTGACTGTTTTGTGGCAGCCAGCCTTTTGTTTTAGTTTTTTTCGGGTACAGAATATCATATAATGCTAACAGCCGGCTATCAAGCCAGAGCTAACAGTGCTAACTGGAGGCTACATAGCCGGAGTCTACAGGAGCGCCGGCTAACGAGCCAGTGCTAACTGGAGGCTACATAGCCCGAGTCTACAGGAGGCTACCTAGCCCGAGACTACAAGAGGCTACATAGCCGGAGTCTACAGGAGCGCCGGCTAACGAGCCAGTGCTAACAGCCGGCTATCAAGCCAGAGCTAACAGTGCTAACTGGAGGCTACATAGCCGGAGTCTACAGGAGCGCCGGCTAACGAGCCAGTGCTAACTGGAGGCTACATAGCCCGAGTCTACAGGAGGCTACCTAGCCCGAGACTACAGGAGGCTACATAGCCCGAGTCTACAGGAGCGCCGGCTAACGAGCCAGTGCTAACTGGAGGCTACATAGCCCGAGTCTACAGGAGGCTACCTAGCCCGAGACTACAGGAGGCTACATAGCCGGAGTCTACAGGAGCGCCGGCTAATGAGCCAGTGCTAACAGCCGGCTATCAAGCCAGAGCTAACAGTGCTTACTGGAGGCTACCTAGCCGGAGTCTACAGGAGCGCCGGCTAACGAGCCAGTGCTAACAGCCGGCTATCAAGCCAAGAGCTAACTAGCTCACAACAGGCTAACAAGCCAAGAGCTAACTAGCTCACAACAGGCTACCAAGCCAAGAGCTAACTAGCTCACAACAGGCTAACAAGCCAAGAGCTAACTAGCTCACAACCGGCTAACAAGCCAGTGCTAACAGGAAGTGAACTGGCCCTAGCCAGACAAGAGCTAACAGCCGGCTACCAAGCCAGAGCTAACAAGAGCTCACCACCGGCTAACAAGCCAGTGCTAACAGGAAGTGAACTGGCCCTAGCCAGACAAGAGCTAACAGCCGGCTACCAAGCCAGAGCTAACTGGAAGTGAACAGCAGACACTAGCTCAGAAGAAGCTGGCGCAGAAGATGCTAACTCATAAGAAGCTGGCGCAGAAGATGTTAGCACAGCAGATGCTAGTGCAACAGACACTAGCTCAGGAAAAGCTGGTGCAGCAGATGCTAGCTCAGGAGAAGCTGGCACAGGTAGCTCAGAAGAAGCTGGCGCAGCAGATTCTAGCTCATGAGAAGCTGGCGCAGCAGATGCTAGCACAAGAGACGCTTGTTCGCAAGTTTAGAGATCTCAAAGGGCTGGAGATCCCCGAAAGGGCCTCAATGGCCCAAATGATGGAAATAGAAGTAAGGACCCCCGGTCAAGTTCCAGGGGAAAACATGGTGGATAAACTAATCCCACAGGTGCGAGACGGGAGCCTGTCTCTCACTGTTGCAGCAGAATCAGTCATATGTGGAGCACCTATGCAAGGATCAGGCTTACTGCTTGAAAAGCTATTCATAGGTGTCCCAGGGGGTAACCTACTGGCAGCCAAATGCGCAGCATGGTCACGAGACCGGTTACATACCGAATGTATACTGTATGACCAAGTCAAAAAGCTTTCTCACAACAAACACAACAAGGGGGAAAGGAAAGGGGAGAACCTGCGAGATGAGAAGGCTCAACTTCGGCCTCCCAAAGCCCAGAAACAGCCACCGGCTAAAGATAAACCTACCTACTCAAAAAACTACAAAAGGGGGGGCTCCCAGGAGCACCCCCCGAAAACAACCCAGGAAAGAGCGGGGAAAACGGAGTCTTCCGACATGAAATACCTCTCTGCAGACGATTGGGGGGCACTAACCCCAGAACAGCAAGCAGAGATGAGGGCAAAAAGGGAGGAATCCAAAGCCCGGAAGGAGAAACAATAGTATCCTTACCTCCTGGGGCCGTGACACATGACACTCGAGCCTGGGAAGAAGGCCGGGTGACAGGGGGTCTGTTAACCCTCAATATAGATCCCCAGGAGAGGCCCCTGCTGAACGCTATTGACACTGTGGCGGAAATCTCCCTGCATATAAATACACCCATTACCGGATCTATAGAAGTGGAATTGGGTAATGGGGCCATCGCCCCGGAGTACGGGGAGCAACCCATACCAATGCACACTGGGCCTAGTCCAAATGACAAACTAGGACCCGTCACCCTGATATCAGAATATTGGGCACCACCAAACCCACCATACAATAACCTGTCAGTCATGGTCAGACAACCAACGCCTATGGGCAGGGACTATATATATGAGCACATGGCCTGTCTAAACAAAGGAGCATATGCGGTGCCCCTTCCAAGTGACAAGCCCGGAGACAGGGCCGCTCGAAATGAGAGCATGACCTGCTTGACAATAGATATAGACCAGGACTGGGAGCAATCAGATTCTGACAGATTCCGCTCAATGAGCGATCCCTCCGGATATGAAATGGGGGGATTTACCCTCAGGGGACAACTCCCGACACTGGGGGGATCAACCACACCGATGGCTACATCAACCAGTCCAACATGCTTGCTGCTGGGGATGTATATCAGCGCCTCCTAGCGGAGTTCCCTATCCTCACCACGCCTACATTTTCCTCAGCAGTCGCTAAGCATGGCGTGGAGCACTATATAGCCACTGTCGGTCCCCCGGTCTATGCACGTGCTCGGCGCCTTGACCCAGCTAAGCTCTCCATTGCCAGGGAGGAATTTGCAACCATGGAACGCCTTGGAATTGTGCGCCGTTCTGACAGTCCGTGGGCCTCCCCCCTGCATATGGTCACTAAGGCTGATGGTGGGTGGCGTCCCTGTGGCGATTTCCGACGCCTAAACAACGCCACGACCCCGGACCGGTACCCCGTCCCGCATATACAGGACTTCTCCGCCCACCTGGCGGGGACCACCATCTTTTCCAAGGTGGACTTGGTGCGGGGATACCACCAGGTACCAGTTCACCCACGGGACGTTCCCAAGACGGCGGTCATCACTCCTTTTGGCCTGTTCGAGTTTCTGCGGATGCCCTTTGGCCTCAAGGGGGCGGCACAGACTTTCCAGCGACTGATGGACTCGGTGCTGCGGGATATGGCATTCATGTTCGTATACTTGGACGACATTCTCGTAGCCAGCACGTCTGCAGAGGAGCACCTGACACATCTCAGGCAGTTGTTTGAGCGGCTCAGTGCACATGGGCTCATTGTTAACCCCGCCAAGTGCCAGTTCGGCCGGTCGTCTATAGATTTCCTCTGGCACAGGGTCTCAGCAGAGGGAGCCGTTCCGCTCCCTGCCAGGGTGGACGCCGTTGCCAGCTTTCCACGCCCCCGCACCGTGAAGTCCCTGCAGGAGTTCCTAGGCATGGTGAACTTCTACAACAGGTTAATTCCCCGTGCTGCTCACCTCATGCGCCCCTTGTATGAGGCCCTGCGTGGTAAGGACCCCAAGGCCGAGGTGGACTGGTCCCCGTGTACCGACGACGCTTTTTTGGGCGCTAAAACTGCACTGGCCAATGCCGCATTACTGGCACACCCATTTCCTACCGCCCCTATCGCCCTCACAACTGACGCCTCAGACTACGCAGTGGGGGCAGTGTACGAACAGTGGGTGGGGGGGGGCTGGCAACCGCTTGCTTTCTTCAGTCGCCAGCTGCGGGACAATGAAAGAAAGTACAGCACCTTTGACCGGGAGCTCCTAGGCCTCTTCCTGGCCATCAGGCACTTCAGATTCCTGCTGGAGGGCCGACGGTTTACTGCCTTTGTGGACCACAAGCCACTCACCTTCGCCATGGCCAAGGCCACCGAGCCGTGGTCAGGGCGCCAGCAGCGCCAACTCTCCGCCATCTCCGAGTTTACCACAGACTTACGGCATGTCGCAGGTAAAGACAACTACGTCGCTGACTGCCTCTCCCGGACGGTGGTGGGGGCCGTCCACTTGGGACTAGATTACGCTGCCATGGCTGCCGACCAGGCCACTGACAAGGACATGCAGGCCTACCGAACAGCCGACACTGGACTAAGGTTAGAGGATGTGCAGTTTGGTATTGCCAACACCACGCTCCTCTGCAACGTCTCCACCGGTCAGCCCCGTCCGATGGTTCCCGCTGGCTGGCGGCGGCAGGTATTCGAAGCCATCCATGGCCTGTCGCACCCGGGGGTGAAGGCGTCAACTAAGCTGGTCAGTGCTAAATTCGTCTGGCATGGCCTCAGGAAGGACATCGCAGCCTGGGCCGGCTCCTGCGTGGCGTGCCAGCGTGCAAAGATACACCGTCACACCAAAGCCCCCCTGGCACCATTTCTCGTGCCGGAGAGGCGCTTTGACCATGTCAATGTGGACCTGGTGGGTCCCCTGCCCGCCTCCCACGGGTTCACTCACCTCCTCACCATGGTGGACAGAACCACTAGGTGGCCGGAGGTGGTCCCGCTGGCATCGACCACATCCGCCGAGGTGGCCCGGGCGTTCATTGGGTCCTGGGTAGCCCGTTTTGGCACACCATCTGATCTCACGTCCGACCGGGGCCCACAGTTTACGTCCGGGCTCTGGACTGCAGTCGCCGAGGGCCTGGGAGTGAAGCTCCACCGCACCACAGCCTACAACCCACAGGGCAACGGCTTGTGTGAACGGTTTCACCGCTCTATGAAGGCTGCTCTGCGGGCCAGCCTTACGGACTGCAACTGGGTCGACCGGCTTCCCTGGGTCATGCTTGGCCTGCGCTCCGCCCCCAAAGAAGACCTGCAGGCCTCGGCTGCTGAGCTGGTGTACGGACAGCCGCTGCGAGTCCCTGGGGAGTTCCTCCCGGATGCCGAGGCTCCCTGGTCGGTCACCTCATCTCGGACTGTGCTCAGGGATGGCGCCGGTGCTTTCACCCCAGTCCCAACTTCCCAGCACTGCCTCCCGCAGTCCTACATGCCTAGGGATCTGCAGTCAGCCAGGTATGTTTTCATTCGCCATGACAGCCACCGTACTCCTCTGCAGCCCCCTTACGACGGCCCTTTTCGCGTCCTGGAGGCGGGGCCTAAGAACTTCATGGTGGACATTGGAGGAAGGTCAGAGCGGGTATCGGTCGACCGGCTCAAGCCTGCCCATTTGGACCTAGACAGGCCAGTTGAACTGGCCCGGCCCCCGCGGCGTGGACGACCCCCTGCCCGGCCCCTGCCAACTGCTTTTCCCTCTAGTCACCTCATATCTCCTGAATCCCCCCCACACGCTCCACACGGCCCAATCCCCACCTCTACCCCTGCACGGGTGATACGGACTCGTTTTGGGCGCCTGATCCGCCCCCCGCCTCGTTGACTGTGGATGATCTTTTGGGGGGGGTTATTGTGAATTCTGGGGGGGCCTGTGTGGTGACACTTATCACGCACAATTGGTGCAGACATTCACTGGACTTGAGGAGCAGAGGAATGCTCCTTTAAGCCTGGGGATTCTGGGAACGGTGTGGGTATTTGGTGACGTATATTAGGTCACCTGTCAGCTGTCAGCTGGCTGCTGTCACTTTGAAGTAGTAACGTTAAACGCCTCTGCACTCTGTTTGATGTATGTAATTTATGTTGGGAAGTAAAGGAAAGACTCGACTACCGTCTCCCGTTTCATCCTTTCTTGCGATCCCACAATATTACATGATACCTAAGCGCATACAGTACAGATATCCTCATAAGTATCTATTAATTCGTATCAATTAGATATACTCTTTATCTTTGGGCTTGTTTTTGTATACTTATTCTGAAAGAGTTGAAATAATTATTTTCGCTAGCAAGATCTCATTCAATTATTCATTCCATTAAGCCTATTGCCAGCAGTTACATTTAAATAAATATAATCTGATTGATTGGGGTAATGAGGGACTTAAAATGTGCCTATAGATCAGTGGTTCCCAAAGTCGGGGTCGCGACCCAAAGGTGGGCCGCCAGCAGCCACGGGAGGGCCACGAGATGATTTCCCAAAAAAAAAAAAAAAAAAAAAATTTTTGTCAGGCCACTGAACTTAGAAGCAGGCCAGGACAGTGTTTCTAATTGTATTATAAAATTATATTCTATTGTATTCTAAAATGTGACTATATGGTTTTATATTAACTTAATAAATAAACAAAAACGAAAAATCTACTTATTTCAACAAAAAAAAAAAAAGCCTGACGATGTGCATTGGGCCGCGGCTCTCTGACGCCTTATTTTCTGGGTCCCGGCCTGAAAAGTTTGGGAACCCCTGCTATAGATTATGTATTTAACTTGTCGGCGAGGCTATTGAGCCGTACTGTATTGTACCCATTCTGCAATCTTGTTAATAAAGTTTTAAATCAATCAATCAATCAATGCCGTTAGAAAATCAGGATTTCTGCGATCGACACCTGCTGTCTTTTCAACTGAAGCGGCCGCGTGCACTTTTGATCGACTTAGTTGAACCAGGTACGGGGAATAGGGCCACGTCCTGTAAGTGTTGTTGTTGTCATCAGAAACTCATCAGAAAATTATGAAAGAACAATCAGGAGTCAGGACGGAAGAAGCTCACGCCAGCGGCCAGATGCACTGTTATTGGGGAGCGTGCGTGCATACAGTCTCTGTTATTGGGGAGCGTGCGTGCGTACAGTCTCTGTTATTGGGGAGCGTGCGTACGTACAGTCTCTGTTATTGGGGAGCGTGCGTACAGTCTCTGTTATTGGGGAGCGTGCGTGCAGTCTCTGTTATTGGGGAGCGTGCGTGCGTACAGTCTCTGTTATTGGGGAGCGTGCGTACAGTCTCTGTTATTGGGGAGCGTGCGTACAGTCTCTGTTATTGGGGAGCGTGCGTACAGTCTCTGTTATTGGGGAGCGTGTGTGCGTACAGTCTCTGTTATTGGGGAGCGTGCGTGCGTACAGTCTCTGTTATTGGGGAGCGTGCGTACAGTCTCTGTTATTGGGGAGCGTGTGTGCGTACAGTCTCTGTTATTGGGGAGCGTGTGTGCGTACAGTCTCTGTTATTGGGGAGCGTGTGTACAGTCTCTGTTATTGGGGAGCGTGCGTACAGTCTCTGTTATTGGGGAGCGTGTGTGCGTACAGTCTCTGTTATTGGGGAGCGTGTGTGCGTACAGTCTCTGTTATTGGGGAGCGTGCATGCGTACAGTCTCTGTTATTGGGGAGCGTGTGTGCGTACAGTCTCTGTTATTGGGGAGCGTGTGTGCGTACAGTCTCTGTTATTGGGGAGCGTGTGTACAGTCTCTGTTATTGGGGAGCGTGCGTACAGTCTCTGTTATTGGGGAGCGTGTGTGCGTACAGTCTCTGTTATTGGGGAGCGTGTGTGCGTACAGTCTCTGTTATTGGGGAGCGTGTGTGCGTACAGTCTCTGTTATTGGGGAGCGTGCGTACAGTCTCTGTTATTGGGGAGCGTGTGTGCGTACAGTCTCTACCTCAGTTTGCGTAAAACGCGGCTCCGATGCCGGCTGTATATCTGAGCACAATTTTCTTGTAGAACGCACACACACGCACACACACGCACACACACGCACACGCACACACACACAAATAAGAACGAACGCTTATAAAAACGATTTAATAGGCTAAACTTAAATTTGCTTAATACTCGTTTATTGGATTCGATTTTTGTCGTCATAATGCTACGTGGCCCGACTAGATCCGTGACTCCGTTGAGATACAAATGAATTATCTATAAAAGTGACTATCTTTGGAATAGGCTTGGGGAAACATAATAAGTCACTATCTCCACTCACTACCGGGGGAACATAGAACCCGGGGAACATAGAACCCTTTGTGGCTACCGGGGAACATAACATAGGGGGAACATAGGGGGAACATAGAACCCGGGGAACTTAGAACCCGGTGAACATAGAACCTTTTGTAGCACCCTGAATATGTGACTATTATTCAGAAGTGCTGACTTGCCTTTTATCTCCCCTTTGTGCACAAAGACATATTAACTAGTTTCCATTGATATTCCCTCGAACAATGACACGGGTTTCTCCTTCTCTCACCGGCTGGAATATGGATTATAAACAGTAAACTGAATCATATTCTATCCACCCAGTGCTTCCTGTGGGGCTAGTTGGCGGTAACAGCAGGGGGCGGCGGTGGCAGGCGGAGCGTACGAGAGAGGCAGAGAGGGAAGCAAGTCAACTGGAACGGAAGTGAGGAGGGCCAGCCTCTTCGGCGTTGAACGTGAACCCAGAAGGACGTGTCATTGAGCCCCGTTGTGGACCACACGGGTGAACGTATTGAACTTGAGTATATTACGGGTTATACTAGAAATATAAGCGTAGTAGCGTGTTGCATGTCCCCACTGAACAACCCTAGTGATACTACGAGTTATCCTAGAAGACAAGCGGTATAGCCAAGTGTTGGCTTATGTTAACGATATCCCCTCCAGTGAGGTGCCCAGCCAGCGTGGCTTGAAGAGGACCGGTGTTTAGAGGCACCCTGCGTCATTGTATGTTGCGGCTAGCAGGAGGGCTGTCTAGGACCCACAGAGTAGCTTCAGTTAAGGTAGGGCCAGATTATTGTCGCGCGTCGACCCAGCACCGGCCGTCAACAGCTTGTCTTCGCCGGCGTTCTGCATCTGCTCTGCACCGCCGGTCTTCAGCCCAGCACGTCCAGCAGAGGTCGCCATCACCCAGTACGCGCTCTCAGCCCGCTACTGCTCCCTCTGCCCCACCCCGCTTGCTAGCGCCCGTGACGAGAGCGTTCGACGCCATCTTACCACCCGGACAGTGGTGGCGCGGCGAGGCCGCCATCTTGATTGAGTACATTAGAGCTTCGGTGCTCAGGATCCTATTGCACAGTACACAGTGTGATGCGGCCTACGGGCGAAGCTAATGTTGCTAACTACAGTTCATAGGGGTACCCCATAAACATTACATGCCGGCATTAGTATAGGACTTTGTTTGGTAAAGTGGGCCCACCTTTTTCATTTTCTTTGAGTGTGATAACGTGTTTGTTCTTTAATAATATTTTCCCATTCTAATTAACCCTTCCTCTGTGGGGAGGTTACCGACCTGTTGTATGATAAGTAAGGCCTTAGAGGTATTTTCACTACCATATAATTAAAGCCTGAGAGAGGTATTATCCCTGGTACTAACCCAGACATGGGTGATGAGTCAAGCACATTGGTGCATAATATAAGTGTCTAGAAGGTATTGAGTTACAAATTGGGTAATAGTAAGGCTCCATTCTATTTGACCCATTGCCATTAAATCTTTGTAACTGACCAGTACCATTAACAATAAAGAATTAGATGGGAGTTCTGTGTGCGTGTCCATTCCTGAGCCTATGAATAACTCTTTTGGTGTGGGTAACGTTAATACCATTAATCCCTTCCTATCCAACTCTTCCCTTTTTACTGTAAGGTTTCTAATGTCACCGAGGGAGGGTACTGCTTGCGGGGGGAACTAAGTTATTTATTTACAATTCAGTCACTAGGTGTGGGAGGGTTAAAGGAGGTATTGGGGGAAGTGAGAGCGAGTTGGGGAGTACTGCTGACCGCCCTGGAAGGGAGAGGAAGACCAGAGTACCAGACCAGGTTGGTAAATCCCGGGCCCCATCCACTCCCACTGCCGGCCTCCAGTTGACACTCCAGACCCAAAGACGAAGGTGCAGTCAGACGGAGCTCTACTGTGTCTCGCTACCCAGTGGCTGTGCACACCCGTTCCCACGAAGCAGGGATAATCCACCCTGCTACATTTGGCGTCACGAACAGGATCAACATCCTACTCCACTCCCTCGAACGTGACGACCAAGAGACCTAAGATGTCGGAGAGCGACGTCCCGAAGCCGGAGGTCAGAGCCGGGTCGTCCCAGGCGGAGCGACGAGATGACCCCCCGGCCCTTCTCAAGGAGGAAGGAGGGGAAGCCGAGACGGTGCGGACCTTGGCCGCACAAGTGGAGTTCCTACGGGGTCAACTCCAAGACCAGGCGGGCGTCCTGGACCACCAGCACAAACACCTGGAGCAGGACAGACGCCAAGAGTCGCTTGCCTTGGCGCAGGCCATGATCCAACAGCTCCCTCCAGCGCCCCTCCCGGTGGTGTACGTCCAACGAGAGCGGAAGTGCAGCGAGTTTGGAGGTGAAAAAGAGAGGGGGGAGCTGCCTGTGGAAGACTGGATCCGGGCGATGAGGACCCATCTCCGTGCCAGTCGAGTGCCCGCGGAGGAACAAGTAGAAGTCGTACAGCTCCACCTCAAAGGCGAGGCGAAGCAGACGGTACGCTTCCTGACGGAGGGAACCGTCCCCGACACAGAAGCCTTGTTCTCGCTCCTCGAGGAAACCTATGGGGACAAGGTCCCGGTCAGCGTTCGCCTGGGGGAGTTCTTTGACCGAAGACAGGCCGCCGGCGAGACTGTGCGCCAGTTCGCCTATGACCTACAGGAGAGGATCCGTCGCCTACGACGTCGGGCGCCTACACGGGTCACCGACGCCGCCGCCCTGCTGCAGGAGCGGTTTGTGGTGGGCGAGACGAGACCCTGAGGCGAGAAATGCGGAAGTACATGAGGGAGGACGGGACGCGGCCGTTTCCCCAGGTGCTGAAGGCGGCGATCGATTGGTCGGAGGACGAGCTGGTCCTCCCCTCCGACAAGGGTCCCCCCCGGGGCTTAGTCCACGCCGCGGCCGTGGAGGGACGAGAGGCCCCGCTGAGCGTAGACACGCTGCAGGAAGCTATTAAGCAGCTCAAGGCAGGACAGGAGCGGCTGGGTGCGCGCCAGGAGCAACTATTCCAGGCCTTCCAACAGGAGCGCGACGCGCCCCGGAGAGGCGCCACCGGATGGCGACGCCGAGACGACGCGACCGCCGCTACGCGGGAACCACCCCGCCGAGACGAAGAGGGCAGGCTGATCTGTTATGCCTGCAATCAGCCGGGCCACATCAGCAGGGATTGCCCCCGCACAGACAGCGGGCCACGCCCAGCCTCTGCTCCCACCCCGAAGCTCCGGGCCCGTCATGGGTACCGATCCGGACCACGAAGAGCAGTTGACGCCGTAGCGACAGGAGCCGCCGACTCGGCCGCGGAGGGCACCGAGACGCAGGACGTGCACGGGGAGCTAGACGTCCAGATCGACGGGGGCGAGACCCGCTGCCTCTTCGACACAGGCGCAGAGGTCACCACCATGAATGAGAGCCACTTCCGAAGACACTTCCCGCGGTCGAGGTTGACCCCCTCCAACTGGATCACCCTCATCGCCACCAACGGGTTGGAGATCCCAGTGGTGGGGTGTCTCTACGCTGAGGTGAAGTGCCTGGATATGACATTTACGGGGAAATGCATATTCATACTAAAAGACGATCCTGCCCAAGTGCCCCCAGGAGACGCCGTCCAGGGACTTCTGGGCATGAACGTGCTCGGCGGAGTAGACGGCGAGCCGAAGACGCGTCGACGCTAGAAGCATCGCCATCCGGCGTGTGGTCGCCGCCATGGCCCAAGAAGCCCGAGAGTGTACCGCCCCAGGAAGAATGGGGTACGTCAAGGTGGCCGGCAGGGAGCCGGTGGTCATTCCCCCGCACAGCGAAGTGATCGTCTCAGGCCGCTGTGAGACGCCGGCGGGGATGCGGCGTCCCGTGATGCTAGAGAACATGCAGAGTGCCAACCTGCCCCCCGGACTACTGGTGGCGAACGTGGTGGCATACGCCCGACAGGGAAGAGTGCCTGTGCGGGTGTTGAACCCGACCGACGCCGAGATGGTGCTCCGACCCCGGTCCAGACTGGCGGAGCTCCACTGCCCCCGTCAGGTACGGCCTAAGGAGAGGGTAACCGTGGAGGAAGTAGACGGAGGCGTCCGATTGAGGCTCGAGACAGCCCGCCCTCGGCGGTGGTGGACGGGAGGACCCGAGGGCTCGCCGTGCCCGTACAGGCGAACCTTCAGGATCTCACACCGGCCCAAGTGATCTCCGTAGACGACGGGGACTATGGTTACACGACCACGGTCACTCACTACGTCCCCACCGGTAATGCACCCCCGGTCAAGCAACGGCACCGCCGAATACCGCCCCACGTGTTCCAAGAGGTAAAGCGGCACGTACAAGACCTGGTGGACCAGGGTGTTCTGGTAGAGAGCTGCAGTCCGTGGGCGTCACCAGCCGTGATCGTCATAAAGAAGGACGGCTCCGTGCGGTTCTACTGTGACTACCGCCGCCTCAATAACGTGACGCACCGGGATGCGTACCCCCTACCTCGTATCGAGGAGTCCCTAGACACCTTGGGGCAGGCCAAGATCTTCTCCTCGCTCGACCTCACCGCCGGCTAGTTCCAGGTGGCGGTGAAAGAAGAAGATCAAGAGAAGACGGCCGTCACGACGCCCTTCAGCCTCTACCAGTGGACCCGTATGCCCTTTGGGCTGTGTAATGCACCAGCGACATTCCAGCGGTTGATGACCGCCGTGCTGGGGGACCTGGCCTTCGACGTCCTACTTGTCTATCTAGACGACGTCTTGGTGTTCGCCAGTGACTTCGAGAGCCACTGTCAGAAGTTGGACCTGGTGTTTGGACGGCTTCGGGAGCATGGGCTCAAACTCAAGCCCCGGAAGTGCTTCCTTCTGAAGACCGAAGTCAAGTTTCTGGGACACATCGTCTCCGCAGCCGGCATACAGGTCGACACCGACAAAGTGAAGGCGTTGGAGGACTGGCCGGCGCCACGCTCAGCGAAGGAAGTGAGGCAGGTGATTGGGTTCCTGTCCTATTATCGGCGGTTCGTGCCCCGCTTCGCCCAGGTGGCCCAGCCACTGCACGCCCTGATGGGGAAAGAAAAAAAGGGGTTCGCCAAAGGCCGGCCCGAGGCCTTCAAGTGGACTCCGCAGTGGCAGACGGCCTTCGACCATCTGCGGGAGTGCCTCTTGACGCCTCCGATGCTGGCCTACCCCGACCTCCAGCTTCCCTTCATAGTGACCACGGACGGGAGTTACTTGGGACTGGGAGCGGTACTAAGTCAGAAGCAAGAGAGCGTGGAGCGAGTCACCGCCTTTGCGAGTCGAGGTCTGCGTGGGTCTGAAAGGAATGACCAAAATTACAGTGCGTTCAAGCTGGAACTCCTCGCCCTGAAGTGGGCAGTCACTGAGAAGTTCAGAGACCTCTTGATGTACGCCCAGTTCACCGTGATCACCGACCACAACCCGCTGAGGTACCTCGGCACGGCCAACCTGGGAGCAGTGGAGCAGCGCTGGAACGCTCAGCTCGCGGAGTACGACTTCGTGGTGCAATACAAACCTGGCCGACTCAACCAGAACGCAGACGCCCTGTCTCGCATGCTGATGCGGTCAGAGCCCGAAGTGGAAGACACCGAGAAAGACTTCCTAACGATACCCGCGAACGGCACTCACACCCGTCAGGGTCTACAGGAACGGACCGCCCCATTGTGCGCCCCCGCCCCAGTCGCCCGCGATGGCTACGTCGTGGTCCCAGCGGAGGAAGTACGGGCCCTGCTAGGCCCTGAGAGACTGACAGAGACGTGGGAGGCCCCGAGTGTCAGCGCACGACAGATAGCGGCACAGAAGGGGAACAGCGGGTATGACTGGGCGGAAATGCGGCAGCTGCAGGCGGACGATCCCGAGTTGGGTCCGGTGTGGCGGGCGGTTACGCAGGGAGTCCCTCCCACTAAAGTACAGTTGAAAGAAGGAGACCCGAAGCTCCGCAAGTTATACGGGCAGTGGGAGCGATTCCGTCTGCACCAACAAGTACTGTTTCGGCGCGTCAGTGATCCCCGTGATGGGGAGGAGGTTCTGCAGCTGGTGGTGCCCACGGCCCTGCAACGGAGGATCTACGAGACCCAACATGAGGATGGGGGACACTACGGGGGACGAGGGACGGTGGATCTGATGAGGCGAAGTTATTACTGGATCGGAATGGCAGAGGAGGTGAAGAAATGGGTGCAGCAATGCAAGCGATGTGCATTAGCCCGGAACGTGTTCCCTAAAGCCCAGGCCCTGATGACCTGCACTAACGTGACGGCACCCATGGAGGTCCTTGCCATGGACTTTACCGTGTTGGAAAGGTCGGTGGGTGGCTACGAGAACGTACTGGTGCTGACTTATATGTTCACCAGATTCACTATTGCCATACCGACCAAAGATCAGACTGCGAAGACCACCGCCGCCGCCATCAAGTACTGGTTCGTGTATTACGGCTGCCCTGCCCGACTCCATGCCGACCAAGGGCGAAATTTCAAGTCGAGCGTCATCAAGGAGCTCTGCCGACTGTACGGAATTTCCAAGAGCCGCACCACGCCTTACCATCCCCAGGGGAATGGGCAATGTGAGAGGTTCAATCGGACTATGCATGACATGCTGCGTAGTCTGCCCGCAGAGAAGAAGCGGGACTGGAAGGAGCACCTACCCGAGTTGGTACTTACGTACAACTGCCACGTGCACTCCTCCACGGGATACTCCCCCTTCTACCTGCTCTTCGGGAGAGACGCTAGGATGCCCCGAGATGTCCTGGGGGGCAGAGACGTCATTGAGGAGGGGGCGGAGGACCTGGACGAGTGGGTACAGGGTCACCACGAGCGACTAAAGGCTGCTGCGGAGGCCGCCGAGGCCACGGCGAAGCATGAGTCTCATCGACGCAAGAGGATTTACGACAGGAAGGGCAGAGGCGCACTCTTGCGGGCCGGAGACCGGGTCCTGATACGCGAGCACCGAATCCGGGGCCGTAATAAGATACAGGACAAGTGGGAGCCTACGTCTTATGTGGTGGTTAAGCAGAGCCACGAAGGGACGCCCATGTTCACAGTCAGGCCCGAAGCAGGGGGTCCAGAAAGGACTGTGCATCGAGACCAGCTCAAGACCTGTCCCTTCCCGGCCTCCGACCCGGAAGTGCGGGCGAGGGCCCCTCGACAGATCCCTGTGGCACCACGGAGCTCGTCCGAATCAGACATCGGAGAGGCTTTCGAGTACCGTCGGGAACCGCATCCTAGGGCGTGTAACCACCCCAGGCCCCTGCAGGACGCCCCTGAAGAGGCAGCGGACGCCGAGTCAGAGGTGGAGTCGACCCCCTCAGGAGAGGATGGGGAGGACGGCGGGGACGGAGTCGAAGAGGAGGCCGCTGGCGGTCCACCGATGGCCCCGGAGGGCGAGGCTGTGGTCAATGACCCGCCAACGGGCACCTAAGAATCCGACACGGAGTCGGAGGTGGGGGAAGTGGAACCCACCCGGCCCCAGAGGAGCACCAGAGGTCGGCTACCCGCTCGGTATCGCCAGGACTACGTGCTAAAGAGTGTGTTTGTTGAACAGTGTTTCCAATTCATGAAGGAGTGTGTGAAAATGTTGGCATAATGTGTGACTGTCGATCTATGTGTGAAACTGTTGGTCTCAGGACCGTATTCATGCATGCGTTGGTCGGTGTTTCATTGAATTAACTTGCAGAGGACTTAGCAAGTTCAAAGTGGAGGGAAATGTAGCACCCTGAATATGTGACTATTATTCAGAAGTGCTGACTTGCCTTTTATCTCCCCTTTTGTATGATAAGTAAGGCCTTAGAGAGGTATTTTCACTACCATATAATTAAAGCCTGAGAGAGGTATTATCCCTGGTACTAACCCAGACATGGGTGATGAGTCAAGCACATTGGTGCATAATATAAGTGTCTAGAAGGTATTGAGTTACAAATTGGGTAATAGTAAGGCTCCATTCTATTTGACCCATTGCCATTAAATCTTTGTAACTGACCAGTACCATTAACGATAAAGAATTAGATGGGAGTTCTGTGTGCGTGTCCATTCCTGAGCCTATGAATAACTCTTTTGGTGTGGGTAACTTTAATACCATTAACCCCTTCCTATCCAACTCTTCCCTTTTTACTGTAAGGTTTCTAATGTCACCGAGGGAGGGTACTGCTTGCGGGGGGAACTAAGTTAATTATTTACAATTCAGTCACTAGGTGTGGGAGGGTTAAAGGAGGTATTGGGGGAAGTGAGAGCGAGTTGGGGAGTACTGCTGACCGCCCTGGAAGGGAGAGGAAGACCAGAGTACCAGACCAGGTTGGTAAATCCCGGGTCCCATCTACTCCCACTGCCGGCCTCCAGTTGACACTCCAGACCCAAAGACGAAGGTGCAGTCAGACGGAGCTCTACTGTGTCTCGCTACCCAGTGGCTGTGCACACCCGTTCCCACGAAGCAGGGATAATCCACCCTGCTACACTTTTATTAAAAAAAAAAAAGCAGGGAACATAGAACCCGGGGAACATAGGGATGACCCCGCCACAATAATATGTTGGTTGACTCATTAGTCACTGCATGTCTTATTTACCTCATTAATTTGACATGTATGACGTTTCCTAGTTATCTGATTCTAGATTCTAGCTAACGTTACTCACCTCTCTCTCAGTCAACACACTGACCAGCTCGCATGAAGACTGCTGTCTAATGGACGATCTGTGCGCGAGATGGTACCCACGTGCCCACTTGTCAGTCATTGGGTCCTTGGGCATGTGCCCACCTGTCAGTCATTGGCTCCGACTAGGTAGCACCGTAGCAGCACGTGACGTGCCCACCTGTCACTCATTTAGTCCGAGGGCGCAGAACGTGTGCCCACCACCAGCTGCAGACTCGAGAGGGGTGGGGGGCTCTCTCTCTCTCTCTCTCTCTCATATCTTTTCACACACAAGGAATTTGCTTTGGACGTTATACTGGTGCGATTGATTGATTGAAAAATCACAAATGTACATAATTATTCAAGGCAAGCAAGCTACACAAAATCCAAAATCAACGACAGAAAAAAAGGAATAGGCTGAAGCACATGCTTATTTTTGCCTATCATTTACAAATTCTTAAAAACTAAATATATTTTAATATAAGAAAGAAAAGAATTGCCGATTGCAGAATGGGTACAATACAGTACGGCTCAATACACACAATTGTTATATGGGATATAAACTAAATAAAATATAGCACAATAGAATATAGTCCAATTATAAGTAGAAAATTAAGTAGGAATAGGCCAGGGCTGTCCATGATTTGATTTGATGTTTTTTTTATTTTCGTGTTTTACATACAGGTGTATGCCCAGCCCATATGGGCTTACAAGACACATAAACAATAAGTATATAATAATATACTTGATAAATGACATATAGACCAAGATGTCCTGTTTTGTCTTGAATGTATAGAAATGCAGCGGTTTGTGATATCATGCCTTAAATTGCCCCTTGCAGGACTAATAATTTTTTTTTAATTGAATGGCCACAAGAAAAAGAAAATACAATAAAACATAATATAACACAAGCTGTACGCAATTTACACCAGTCCTTCCTCCAGTTTATTTCTCATTGAAAAGCCTCTGAAGCGCCATGCCACCATTGTACCTGAATCCAATCGTAACTAGCTTCAATACCCGTTTCTTTACTTGGTCTTGTGTCAGTCTTGTCTTCTGATTCTATTCTGAGGCTTTTTCATTGGCTCAGGGTAAACACACTCACGCCTCACAGTCAGAGCGAACACACACACACACAGGTATGGTGGCTCACAATGAACAAACTGTACGCAATACACAGCAAGATTTCATGATGCTAGGATAACTAAGCAAGGAGATATGTTACTCAAAAGCAGAAGAAGCCACCGTTGTCCTTGTGGCCAGAACCGCTGCTAAGCTCCAGGCCATCAGGGAAAACCCCTCCCACCCACTATACACAGACCCCTCCCCCCACTATACACAGACCCCTCCCACCCACTATACACAGACCCCTCCCACCCACTATACACAGACTCCTCCCACCCACTATACACAGACCCCTCCCACCCACTATACACAGACCCCTCCCACCCACTATACACAGACCCCTCCCACCCACTATACACAGACCCCTCCCACCCACTATACACAGACTCCTCCCACCCACTATACACAGACCCCTCCCACCCACTATACACAGACCCCTCCCACCCACTATACACAGACCCCTCCCACCCACTATACACAGACTCCTCCCACCCACTATACACAGACCCCTCCCACCCACTATACACAGACCCCTCCCACCCACTATACACAGACCCCTCCCACCCACTATACACAGACCCCTCCCACCCACTATACACAGACCCCTCCCACCCACTATACACAGACCCCTCCCACCCACTACACACAGACCCCTCCCACCCACTACACACAGACTTGGCTGACAGGAGGAGCACGTTCAGTGCTATAGGCTCACACTACCTAAATGCAGCACTGAACGGCACAGGAAGTCCTTCATTCCGACAGCCATCAGACTTTACGACGCATCACTGTTCCTCACTGAATCACTGAGCACAGAGTGACAGTTACCATCTTCCTGGACTCTTACTTTTGAAACAACACTGCAATATTACACCTACTGTAGACTTCAGTATAATTTTACTGTATTTATTTACTGTATATTTTATTCTATTCTTAGGCAATTTGTTTTGTTCTTATTCGTGACTTGTTCTGTCTAAATGTTTAATGTGAGCGATTTGCAGGGTAAAATTTCCCTCGGGATAATAAAAGTATTTCTATTCTATTCTATGTTGTGGTAATTCACCAGCCCTTGTGGATTGGCACACCATTTCCCCGAGCCATCCCCGCCACACCAGCCTGCCCGACTCTCCTGCTCTGGGGACATCTGCACCCATGCAAGGCATTGAGAGTGGAGCACTAAGCTAAGAATAACAATAGCCTGGAGTTTATATCCCATGCATAATGTGCACTAATAATGCATCCATCAACATGAATAATAACGTTAAGCCACACAGCCCTGAGGAAGAACAGCAACACAGCATGTTAAAAAACAACATCTTTATTCATTTCCATGATAAAAAGATATAGTGACTCATACATGTGTCAAACTGCATTTCGAACGCTGGTCCGCCTTCCTCATTCTCGCACGTACGGTGTAGTACCTGTATTTAATCATCTTCTATATCGTCGCACCACAAAAAATGTACCGTATCGCTGAACAGATATATGAAATGTTTATGGAACAATCATAAAAAAACACATTTTCACTACTCTGTTGGAGAGAAAATACACGCATAATAAACAACCTCAAAACACACGCTGGACAAAAACATGACAAATGAAAAGTGGAGTATGAAGTAATGGAGTTGGAGAAGTGGGTTAAACTCAACTGCCCGTAAATACTTTCCGTCGGCTAAATAGAGTGCATGCTGTTTCAGACCGAAGTGTTCATGACGAACATTAGTGTCTTTCTGATGTGATATCGACCATGATAATGTAACATAAGTGGTTCAGATTGATATGACATCTATAGAGCTGCAAGTCCAGATAGATTTCTTTTTTTAATCTCTTTGCAGGATAATGCATAGATCCACATACAAAAACTCAAACACAATCAAATTCAATTAAAAAATAATACTAATAATAATAAAATGCAAACACTACCTGCATTACAACATGATGGAGCACCATTCAGAAATTCAGTGTGTAAATTATCAGACCTGAAATGCAACAGAGTCCAGTCGCAGTATTACTGCCAGCAGCGACAGTCTTTCTGACGCGTCACTTTAGCTTTTTTATTTTTAACTGGCAAAATATATGTCGAGTAGACAAAACCGACATCGTGACAGACCCGCCAAAAACACAATTATAACTGATGTTTAGTCTAAGTGTCAGCGGTTTGAACGCGAGTGGATTAGTGGTGCGGGACGTCACGGTGCCCGTCCCCCTCTGCGTGGTGCGGTCAGAGAGCCAGGGGTTTGACGTGTGTGGTGCCAACCATAGATATATCACGTGGGTGTTGGGTACTTTTCTCCCCCGACGTGCGGTCTCGGATATCTGACCCCAGAGAGTTTGTGCTTTTCTTTGTCGTGTCAGAAACAAAAACTAAAAACGTGGAGGTTTACGTGACTTTGTTCCAGCTGCTTATTCCTTTGTTCTTATTTAAAAGGTGCTATAGATAACTTTCAGCCACTAGATGGCGCACTAGAGCACCATCGTTTATCCAATCAGGTGCATTCCACGTGGGAGAATGGGAAGTACATGACACTTGTAAACAACGTGCAAACATTTTTTAAATGATAAATTCATTAAACAATTATCTTTGGGGGTGAAAAGCAATACTTTTACTAATACAAGGATTACTCTACATAAAGTTATCTATAGCACCTATAACTGTGTTGCTGTTTTTTGTTACTGAACTATACAATATTTCAACAACGAGCAGCTGGTTAAGGCGATTATGTCACAACTCTGACAATTCCTGCACCGTCAAGATCACAGATTTCTCTGACGTGTTCAGGTGCTGCTACTCGGTAGGAAACTTGTATATCCAATAAAACAAGACTCCACATGAATGAGAGAGAGAGAGAGAGAGAGAGAGAGAGAGAGAGAGAGAGAGAGAGAGAGAGAGAGAGAGAGAGAGAGAGAGAGAGAGAGAGAGAGAGAGAGAGAGAGAGAGAGAGAGAGAGAGAGAGAAGAGAGAGAGAGGCTTCTAACTACTACTGAAGCATGAAGAGGGAGAGAGAGAGAGAGAGAGAGAGAGAGAGAGAGAGAGAGAGAGAGAGAGAGAGAGAGAGAGAGAGAGAGAGAGAGAGAGAGAGAGAGAGAGAGAGAGAGAGAGAGAGAGAGAGAGAGAGAGAGAGAGAGAGAGAGAGAGAGAGAGAGAGAGAGAGGCTTCTAACTACTACTGAAGCATGAAGAGGGAGAGAGAGAGAGAGAGAGAGAGAGAGAGAGAGAGAGAGAGAGAGAGAGAGAGAGAGAGAGAGAGAGAGAGAGAGAGAGAGAGAGAGATGGCAGCCATGATGCAGACTGCTAGCCAAATGACTTCGGACAGTTCTAGAGGAGGGGCACCAATACAGTATGTCACCTACAGTACAACCTAATGTACAGTCTGGCCAAACAATTTCTATCAATACTTCTTAGTTTCAGGTAACACAGTGCCAAGCTTAACAACCAGGCCAAACCCTTCTGTCAAAGACTACTTGGTGTTAGGTAAGAGGCAGCGCCACAGCACCCATAGAACAACCGAACTCTGGTAGAACTCTACCATTCCTGCAGTGACTCTGGTAGAACTCTACCATTCCTGCAGTGACTCTGGTAGAACTCTACCATTCCTGCAGTGACTCTGGTAGAACTCTACCATTCCTGCAGTGACTCTGGTAGAACTCTACCATTCCTGCAGTGACTCTGGTAGAACTCTACCATTCCTGCAGTGACTCTGGTAGAACTCTACCATTCCTGCAGTGACTCTGGTAGAACTCTACCATTCCTGCAGTGACTCTGGTAGAAAACCATGCAGTGTTCAAGTGTTAGAATCCACAGGTTTCCCCGTGACGAAGACAGAAGACTCGTTCAACGCTAGGGAGAGTCTCACCCTACTTTGTCCATCAATCTGAAACTCTAATGCTGAAAAATAATCTGACCCTTCCTTGTTAAAATATATATATATATGCATGTACTGTATATATACATTATCATATTATTAGTTTGATATCTGTAAACAATGTTAAGCTCTTAAAAAAAATGCACTGATCTAGATCAAAGAGGATAAAGAAAAAGAGCCAAACCCCTGAAACGAGAGCTGGATTCAATCCACTTTCAGTGCAGTAACTTCAGGACGTGTGTGCTGTGCATGTACAGTATGTGTGTGTGTGGTTTTTGTCAAAATATTGAAAAAGTTGTCATTGGAGAAATCATGGACAATAAATACTTTTATATTTTTAAACGGACAGAATCCTAAGTGTATTCATCCACGTGCTGCTTCAAAACAACTTTTTCGTTTGACGGATGAGTACAAATAAATAGCAGATTAAGTTAAAATGTATGTACATAGTGAAAAAAACACAGTAGTAAAAGAAAAAAGAAAAAAAAGCGAAGTAAAAAAACATAAACGCTTGTTATTTTCCCGCTGTGCAGGTTTGTTGGCTGAGCAAGAAATAAGTTTGTTATATGCATTCTTTCAACTTGTCCAGAATTAAACGCAGCCGTTTCTTTTAACAATTTCACCGGCCGATTACATCCTCAGAGAAGAAGCTTCAAATGCTGCTCGGTTTACCTGCGGAAGGGATTCCTCAAGTCTCATTCATCATGTTCACGGTTCGTTTGCTTACTGTCACACCTCGACACACTGGCCTCTGTATTTATATAGACTGTATTTATAGACTGTATTTATATAGACTGTATATATAGACTGTATTTATATAGACTGTATTTATATAGACTGTATTTATATAGACTGTATATATAGACTGTTCATGTGACCGGCACTCTGACATCAGCACAAAGACTTCTTCCCCGGGACACAGCTGATACATGTCACCGAACAGAGCGAGAGAGAGAGGGAGAGAGAGCGAGAGAGAGAGAGAGCGAGAGAGACAGACACACACACACAGACGGACAGACAGACACAGACAGAGAGAGATACACAGACGGAGAGAGACAGAGAGAGAGACAGAGAGAGAGAGATAGAGACACACACACAGACAGAGAGACAGAGAGAGACAGACAGACACACAGACAGAGAGACAGACAGAGAGAGATAGAGACACAGAGAGAGAGACACACACACAGACAGAGAGACAGAGAGAGACAGACAGACACACAGACAGAGAGACAGACAGAGAGAGATAGAGACACAGAGAGAGATAGAGACACAGAGAGAGAGACACACACACATACAGAGAGAGACAGACACAGAGAGAGACACACAGAGAGAGAGACACACAGACAGAGAGACAGAGACAGACACACAGAGAGATAGACACACAGAAAGAGACACACAGACAGACAGAGATAGACACACAGAGAGACACAGACAGAGACACACAGACACAGATAGACACAGAGAGAGACACACAGAGAGAGAGACACAGACAGACAGAGAGAGAAAGAGATTGTCCTTACAATGTCTTGCGTAAAAGCCAAATTGGATTTATACCAAAACACTGCACAACCGATCATATCTACACCCTACATACCCTAATTGATAACATATAAACCAAAATAAAACCAAAATATATGCCTGTTTTATTGACTTCCAAAAGGCTTTTGATTCTATTTGGCATACAGGACTGTTCTATAAAGTTATAGAGAGTGGTGTAGGGGGTAAAACATATGATATTATTAAATCAATGTACTCTGGTAATATGTGCAGCGTAAAAAATGGCAAAAATATTACAGAATTCTTTACCCAAGGGCGAGGCGTTCGTCAGGGCTGCAACCTCAGCCCGGCACGCTTCAATATTTATATTAATGAATTGGCTAATATACTAGAAAAGTCCTCTGCCCCCGGTGTAAGTCTCCACAATCGGGAAGTGAAATGCCTGCTCTTTGCAGATGACCTGGTTGTGTTGTCCCCCACAGCAGACGGCCTAGTACAGCAGAGCCTGGACCTAGAGCATTACTGTCAGACCTGGGCCCTGGCAGTAAACCCCAAAAAGACCAAAATAATGATATTCCAAAAAAGATCCAGATCTCAGGACGTCCTACCAAAGTTCTCAATTGGTACAAAACATGTAGAGTACTGCACCTAAAAACTAAGTTCAACTGGACATTTTAAGGAAGCAGTCAATGAGCTGAGAGGGAAAGCACGCCGGGCTTTCTATGCCATAAAAAGAAATATACAAACAGAAATACCAATTTGAATCTGGTTAAAATTAATTGAATGTGTTATTGAACCAATTGCACTCTATGGCAGTGAGGTGTGGGGTCCACTTACAAAACAAGACTTTACCCAATGGGACAAACACCCCATTGAGACCCTGCATGCAGAGTTCTGTAAGATTCTCCTACATGTCCAGAGGAAAACTACAAACAATGCATGCAGGGCAGAATTAGGCCGTTACCCACCAATACTAAAAATACAAAAAAGAGCAATTAACTTTTGGACACACCTAAAACAAAGTGACCCCCTCTCGTACCATTATCAAGCCCTGCAGTGCCAAGAGCTGAGGAGCATCAGGAACCCCCTTACCCAGCTGGTCCTGAGGCTGAGTCCACAAACCTGCTCTCTTAACACACCTCAGGAACAGAACACGTCACCAATCAGAATAAATCAAATTACTACACAGCTAAAACAAAACTACATCACCTATTGGAAAACACAAACAAAAGCACAGAGCAAAAGGCAGTGCTATCTGGCTCTAAATCGACAGTACACCATAGCAGATTATTTGAGCATGGTGACTGATCAACAACTAAAAAGAACCTTGACAAAATACAGACTGAGTGAGCACAGCCTCGCTGTTGAAAAGGGAAGGCACAGGAAAACCTGGCTTCCTGCAGAGCAAAGGCTGTGGTGTCATTGCATCCTCAGTGAGCCTGAGACTGAGTTGCACTTCCTCACCAAATGTGGAAAATATAGATATTAGAGAAACGCGTTTAAAAAAAAATGAACTAATAACAAAAGGTTTTCTTGCACTACCAGATACAGGAAAACTACCAGTCCTACTAGGGGAGGACTCAACAAGCTGTGAGCTAGCAGCAGCCTATGTTGCTGCCTGCCATAGACGGAGGGACAGTGAGTGACAGTCACCCGACATGTTTATGCCGTAATATTTTATGTTCTATTTTATGATGATCATTTTTGTATGTACTATGACATTAATATGCGTTTTGTAATCCATGCTTATGTTATCAACCATTTGCTTTGGCAACATGTACAAGCTGCGTCATGCCAATAAAGCCACTTGAAAGAGAGAGATGGTATTTTCCTCCTTCACCCCCCCTCTCCTCCCGTGTTCCAGTGGCATCAGCGGCAGGCAGGACTCAGTAGTGCTGTCCAGTGTTTAGAACTCCCCTCCCCCCAGAAGGACTACGTTTCCCAGGTGTCCTTCCTGTGTCCGTTCAGTACCCAGGATGGTCGCTTTTGTAGTCATATAGCCCACCCCCGGGCGGCAGGGGGTTAGTGGTTGGTTGGCCTGGGTTGGTGGAGGGAATTCTGTGTAGCGTGTGTGTGTGTAGCGTGTGTGTGTGTGTGTGTTGCATGTGTGTGTGTGTGTGTGTGTGTAGCGTGTGTGTGTGTGTGTGTAGCGTGTGTGTGTGTAGCGTGTGTGTGTGTGTGTGTGTGTGTAGCGTGTGTGTGTGTCTATATTTGATCCACTGGCGCTGCCTCTTCTTTGGGTGGAGCCTCCAGGTGCAGTGGAGTGATGCTGGATGGCTTCTGCCCACTGTGACGCAGGGAAACATGGTGTTTTAAGCATTCATCATAATAATAATAATAATAATAATAATAATAATAATAATAATAATAATAATAATAATAATAATAATAATAATAATAATAAAGAACAACTATTGATCGAGTTACACGGTTGACAGCAGCAATGATGAGAGGTGTAGTACTTATTTTAGGGATATTTGATATTGGCTTTTTTACCGATATACCGATATTGTCCAACTCTTAATTTCCGATACCGATATCAACCGATACCAATATATGCAGGGTCCCCCCCCCCCCAAAAAACGTAATAATTTCAGGTAATTAACATTACCTCTTGTTGTGGAATTAACACAACATACTTTTGACAATAAATAAAATAAGAATTTGTTCTTACTTGCTTGGGTAAATAAAGGTTAAATAAATGTAAAAAAATAATAAATACATTTTTTATTATTATTATAATTTTTTTTAACAGATACAGATCATTTCCGATATTACATTTTAATGCCAATATCGGTAGGTGGATAATATGGGACATGGCTAGTACTTATTAGTACATGTGTGAGCGGTGCAGCAGAGGTACTCACGAGTAGGGGGAGATGGGAACAGCCACCACCAGGACGTGGTTCCGCTTCCTGAAGAGCCTCCAGAGCCCCTGGTGGTAGCCCCGCACGTCCAGGTCCCACACGTGAAGGCACTGGGGGCACAGCGGGGAGTCATTTAGTCATTTAGCTGACGCTTTTATCCAAAGCGGCTGTATTTTATTTAGTTTTTTTCAGATAATGATTGAAGAAGTGCGTCTTTAGTCGACGGCTAAAGTTCGTTCCACCATTGTGGGGCAAGGACTGAGAATAGGCGACTTCTCTTTGATGACCCTCCCGGAGCTCGGATAGGAGTAGGTCTGAGACGGCCAGAAGATGCAGAGCGTAGGGGGGGGCACACACTTAACACTCAGTCGTTCTTTTTAACACAGTTTAACACAGAGTGCAACACAAAGAACGATAAGATCAACCTGTACCTCAATCCGTCCCTGTTCCTTGAAGAATAATATAATTAACAGAAGACAACGTGGTGGCATGACATTGCTATACTATATTTTAGTATTATTATTTATTAAAAATAAATGTCTCGTCTCTAAGCCGTCTCCCTCTCTCTGTATTATCCCCACCATGTCATCATTGTGAAAGTGCATGTACTGTGTTTGTCCATGTACTGTTTGTCCGTATGCTATAATGCCATGTATGTAAAGCGCTTTGAGATGCCTAAATAAATAAATAAATAAATAAATGTATTATTATTATTATTGCTTAGCTTTGACGATTGGACTCCGTTCAGCCCGGTCTTCAGCGACTCGCTGGGCCTCGACCCAAGTAAGATCAACTTAGAGCTGCAATGATGAGTCCACGTCGACCATGAAATGTATATTCGTGACCGATGCATCGTACCGTTACTTATGTGCCGTCTTTGCGGTCGAAAGTCATAACATGCGCAACATGTCGTCAGAAGTAATTCGCTAAGAATGAATGAATCACGTTTGAAATAAAAATAACTTCTCTTAAACCACCGTTGGCTATTCTGCCTAAAACCAGGACTCGACAGTGGATTATAAGTACTATATAAATAGTTATTAATATTTATTATTGTTGTATTGTAGAAATGTGTGCATTGAAATGTCTGTAAAGTCTCGACTACATTGAAAATGAGGGTGACCCCAATTATAATTTCGAGAATAAATAAAGGTTGATGATGATGATGATAAATAACTTCTCTTAAACCATTGTTGGCTATTCTGTCTAAAGCCAGAACTCGGCGCGTCTCACTTAGTTTAGTTTCATGTCATCTTGACTATTGCTCTGCGATGTGGTCGTCTGCTGCCGGTGGTGACCTCAGGAAGCTCCAGGTGGTCCAGAACAGGGCAGCGCGGTTGGTACTGGGCTGCTCACTAAGGTCTAATGTGAGCCGTATGCATGCCCGCCTCTCTTGGCTTAATGTTGAAAATAGATTGTCTTTTTTTTAATACACTTGTGCTGTTCAAGTTGGTCATGAGCAGTAAAACTCCTGTTTTTATAGATAAACAGATTGTTTATAGTAATACTGTGCATGATCATTACACTAGAGGTTCCAGTAGTGGGCAGCTGGAATTGCCAGGTCCAAAAACCAACGCTTTAAGGAGATATTTTATTTTTAGAGCAATAACTCTTTGGAATAACCTGCCTCAAAACCTCTGCTGCATTTAAGTAGATTCACTTTTAAAAAGAAACTTAAATTGTATTTAACACTGTAAAGTATTTTGTTTTGTTTAATTGTTTTATGTTTCTTTGCTTGCATGTAATTTTAGCCATCTTAATTGTTAGTTTCATTATGCATTGTGTGTTGAGTACTGACTTTTAATAATTTTGTTTTGCAATAATAATTGTTTTTGTATGTTTTTTTTTGTGTGGACCCCAGGAAGACTAGCTGGTTGCTATGGCACCAGCTAATGGGGATCCGAAATAAAATAAAATCACTGGTTTTTGACGTCCACTCAAGTCAGGAGTTTTATTTGTCACGGCATACAAGTATACAGTGAAATGCAGGGGGTCTTGCCCGCAACGATTGTGCATAGTACAGTAATACAATTATACAATACTCCAGCTGCAACAGGGAGGAACACCAATGCGTTTGTGGATGACAAGAATAGTGACTAGAGGTTCTAATAAAGTGGTGCTCTGATGTGTGGAACTTCTCTAGTAACAACCCGTATGACTTTATTGGGTCTACTACTTAGCCTCTTAACACTTTGTGCCAGCCATTGTACCCATCAAAGTACCCTCTCTGCCAGCGCTATAAGTCTATGGAGATGTTTACCTTCTTTGCAGGGCTATAACTTTTAAAATTGTATTGCTATATTGACATTACTATGGCCCATTCAACATCGATTATCTATCGTTCAGGATGTGGGAACGTTATACTTTTTCATTCATACATTGTTGTGTTAATACCTTCTAGAACAGACCTGGGCATTCTACGGCCCGCGGGATGATTCTGACCGGCCCGCGAAAGATTACATGATAATTAAAAAGAAATTAAATAAATTATATATATATATATTTTTTTTACATTTTTTTTTTCATGTCAATAGGTAGATTACATTTTTTTTATTTGCAATTAATTTCAAGGCAACTAGGCAGCAACAATCTCAAACACATGAAAACCCTGAAAGAAGTCAAACCATCAGCTGATCACCGGCACAGGTACTCATCCATGTTAGGAGCACTGCATGATGAATTTTCAAGGCGTTTAAGATTTCAAAAAGGTCGAGGATGAAATGCAGCTGGTTTCTTCTCCCTTTACCTGCAGTGTTGATAGTGCACCCACTGATGTTCAGCTTGAACTCATTGGGTCTCATTCCCGAAATGTTTTCAAAGATATATTCTGGAAGACTTATCTTGGAACCACTGAGACATAATCTATGACAAGTACACTCTGAGTCCTGAACGTGCTGGTAATATGTCTTAAGTGGCTGAAAAGGTCGCACAAATTATATTATCTGATATCTGCTTGGAGAATGGCATTCTGTCTTAAACTCTAAAGCGCGTTCCCGTTCAGCTCATTTGCATACAAACCAACGCCTCCATAGCTCCTTATAAGGCAACTGGTGACGCAGCTGTATGAAATGGAATGGCGGAAGTGCTTTGCGAGCCGCGTGATTACGAAACCTAGCGTCAGTCAGTGCCAATCAGAGAGCGTCTCCGAGAAATGCGGCTAGGTTTCGTAATCACGCTTGCGCCCATCAAAACTAGATTAGATTAATGTATTGGCATCATATACAGCTTGCGGTACACACCTGCCGCAGCGCGCGCGCACACACACAGACACACACGCGCGCGCAGTACTGTATATGAATGAATGACATAATATATATAGCCTACGGCGGGCGTAATGAATGAACGCAGTATGGCGTATTATTCCATAATTAAGCCTATAGGCTACTGTTCATTCGTAGGCGCACACAAGACTTGTTATGGAATATTAATGCAGTCTATTTTCACCGATTAGCTTTAGTTCTTATTTATTTATCCACTGTCATTTCAGTGTTGGTGTATAGGCTATATAGTGTATTTCAATATAAGTTTAATTGATTAATGATATATTCGAAGGAATGCAGGTTTATAGCTATTATTATTATTATTATTATTATATCAACCCCCTCCAATGTACAGTAAATGACCAAGTATGGTTTTATCAATATTCCAATGTACAGTTTTGCTTGTACAGTGTAAGTCTACCACCCCTCCTACCCAACCTCCTCCAACAGTTTCTATGTCAAATGTACTCTCTTTTCTGGACTCTTTTTGTATCACAAACAGTACTGTATTTGCAAATCTGGTATGTCATAAATGTATAGATGTAGCAGTACTGTCTATCTGTGTCATGTGTGTCATATATGTTATGATGAATTGAAAATGGGGGACCCTGATGTAAACAAGATGAAATTCTTTCTCTGGTCTGCATCCCCTTATGTAATTGAGCTGTACTGTACTGTACCCATTCTGCAATCTGTTAATAAAGTTTTCAATCAATCAATCAATCAAACAAAGGTCTGTCCCATTGTATACCAATCAATGGGATACATTGCATGTTGACCTGCATTCTTTCAAATGTATATAATTAATCATTAAAACAGATGTGTAACAAATAAAAATACAAATTCCACAGAAGGCATTAAATTATTATTATTTTCAATCATTTCACAATAATTGCATAATTGTGTTTGAATATCTGAGTAATTATTTGTCCAAAATAGCTGGTTCAGATATGGTTAATCCAGCTGCCCTGTGATCAGATGAATCCATATTATTTATTTTTCCGACATCAAATGCGTAATTTCTTATCGTACAAATATTGTCATATTTATTTTAATTATGATTAAGTAATTAACACTATGATCGCCGGGAACGAGTTTTCACGTCATTCCGAGCCATGCTCATTCTGCCGAAGACGCCGTAACTCGTCTTTGATGTCAATATTTCAAAAATCTGTCATCGAAATCATATTTCCTTTCCGGAGCCCTGAGACACAGTGCAAAGCTCCACTCAACTCTCTAGTGGTTCAAGAGCGCCATCTGGTGGCCGATCGGCAGATCGCCAACCGGATATTAACCTTTGAACCGGTAGTGCTCATCCATATGTGGTCCGGCCACTCGCTATCGTTAGAGAGACTCCGTCTTGATACAGTGAACATCGATCGGTGCAAATAACTCTAAAAAACAACATGATTTGGACGTATATACTATTATACAACCTGGAAATGGATCGGGCATTTCTACATCACATAATAGAAAAAATTCTGTTCCACGCTCATCTGCCAGCGGCGCGAGGAAGATACGGTAAGATCCAGCGTTATATTCTAACGTGTTCTTTACTAACTGCTCTGATGAACATATGACCCACTCTGGATGAATCATCTAACGCTGCCCACGGAATTATAAACGATCCCCCGCCCATCCGGTCATCATCAGATGATACGTAGAAACTTCTAGAAGTACCTCCAGTTGAAATTTATTATCTGGCACAGATCGCTATCAAACTGTATTTCATCATGCATATAATGCATTTGGAGCTATAAATCAAGTTCTGGAGAAAGCTGCAGAAAACGATAAAAACATACTTATACTTTAGACCATATTTTAGTATGAATATGTGAATGAAAAAGTTTAACGTTGCTACACCCTGAACAATACATATAGGACATTGAATGGGCCATAATAATGGCAATTTAGCAATAGAATTTAAAAAGTTATAGCCCAGGGGAGCTCCAGTAGCTCACCACGTACCGCGAGTGCTATTTCAGCGCCGTGGACAACCGCGCTCGCGCGGATCTGGGGCTGAGCACGTTCGAATCCCGGACGGCAGCCGTGCCTTTCCCAGAGTGTCTTCCCCCCCATCTGAACCCTTTCAGCCTGCTTCTGTCGGTCGAACTTGACCAAGTATGAATGCGAAGAAAAAGCGATAAACGCTAAAAAGAACCAGCTGACTGGTCAAAGTTAAAAAAAAAAAAAAAGTTATAGCCCTGCAAAGAAGGGGAACTTCTCCATAGACAAATAGAGCTGGCGAGAGATGGTAAATTATGAATTTAACCCATGGCGATTAAAGTGTTAATTCCAAGGAGGCCTGTAGCGTTGACGTGAAGGAATCACTATGAGAACAGTCTGTCAAGTTATAATAACATTTTAAATTAGTCAATCAATCATGAGATTTGATCGTGGGCTGAGAGCATATTTAAGTGTGCTCCTCAGCACTCTTAAATCTGCTCTCAGCCACGATCAAATAAGATCTCAGGAAAGTTTGAGGACTCCCACTCCCAGCCCTAATATGTCTTAAATGGGCCGAAATCTGGCTAAGACGAAATATTTTGTCGTAACTTCGTTCGGGAATGAGACCCAATGACCTGCAGTCTGATTCACTACTGAAAGAGCACTTTAAGTCAGCATCACTGCTAGAGTTCTACTCTGCTCTCAAGGAGGAGAACTTTACAAACATGAGGAGACATGCTCAGAAGATGTTGGTTCTCTTTGGATCCACCTACATATGTGAACAGACATTCTCAGTCATGATGTTTACCAAGTCCAGGTACAGATCCTCTCTCACTGATGAACATCTGGCAGCTGTGCTTCGCATCTCCACCTCAGACATGCAACCTGACTTTGATGGACTTGTTAAAGCTCAACAGAGAGTGGATTTCTCACTGAATGAAAAAAAAAAAAACTGAAGAACACTAAAATGTGGAAATATAACAAGTGAAATGGGACACTTGATATTTTTTTTTCTTTTTTTTGCACAGTTCTGAAAACATTAAATGTTTAATATAGGCATGTAAAGTAAAAAAGGCTACAAAACTGGGACACTTTTCTTTACACAGTTCAGTGACACGTCTTGTTTATTTTGGCTATAAGATGATGTGATGTCTTTAGAAAGCTAAGGAAATCCTTGTTTCAATAGTATATGAAACTCAAAATAATAACTTTATTTGTATAGCACTTTTTCATACATGCCCTTTGTTATTAATGTTTCACATTTTGTTTATAATTTTGGAAATAAATTATATTTGAATAAATTATATTTTTGAAAGCTAACCTCACCTTTTAATTGCCAAATAATAACATACACGTCAAAACAATGCCATTTACTGCTTTTTATATAGAAATAAAATGTATATTATGCATAATCGAGTTTGGAATTTTGGCCCGGCCCTCCAACATATTTTCAGTTGCTCATTCGGCCCCCCGGGAAAAATAATTGCCCACCCCTAGAATATAAGTATGTTTTTAATCTTTTCTGCTGTAATTCCAAAAACACTAGTTATAGACCCAAACGTATTATATAGATTATCGATTGCCGTTTCCCCACCATACACGCTACACCAAAAAACTCAAATGTATATGATCGGTATACATTATGCCTCATCATGCGCGGAGGAAAGGGGGGGGGGGGGGGGGGGGTAGTTTATAATTCCCCGATCATCAGTAAATGCTTTATGTAGGTTGGGTGATATATTGATCAGATGGTTTGCGCAAACAAGGAAACTCACAATCGGGTTGAAAATAACATTATATTCCTCTTACCGTGGGTCAATGAGACTGGCGGTGAAAGATCCCAAGTACACGACGCCAATCGCCTAGGTCCATTTCCGGTTTGTATGTCGCAATAAATGCCGAAATCATATGGATTATTAAGTTTAGAAAGCGATCCATTATGTACATATTGTCTGTCGGGAGTCCTGTAACGAGATGTGACGGCCGGATGAGTTTCATCGACGCACATCGGCCACATCCTGTAGGCGAGTGTAACTCGCCCGATCATCCACTAGGCGGCGGTATTGAGCCGTCGTTGCCGTCACCTATAGGGTCCAGCTGCAGCACCGCGGGTGTATATATGAATTATGAATGCCATGGCGAAAACATTTTATATTGATCTCAAAAACGCTGGACAGCGATATTGGCGGAGAAAGTGTTAAGCCCTAGCCGTGTTTTCACAAAAGTGCCTAAGAGCACATACGCAAGTAAATGGAAGATTGCTCCACTTCTACCAGGCCCATTTGCATGTTCTTGGTATCTAGGGACATCTATGGACCTCAGGGAATGTATTGCCAGTGTCAGAAATATTGTGTCTGTTACTATGCTTGAGTAAATTGTAACCAAAGGAGATTATTATTTGTTTTAGTTTTTTGAGAGGTTGGTCATGCTGACATGGTAGAGGAGGATCATCAGTATATAGAGAGGTTGGTCATGCTGACATGGTAGAGGAGGATCATCAGTATATAGAGGTTGGTCATGCTGACATGGTAGAGGAGGATCATCAGTATATAGAGGTTGGTCATGCTGACATGGTAGAGGAGGATCATCAGTATATAGAGGTTGGTCATGCTGACATGGTTAGGGATGCCCCCCGGACCCCGGTTTTAAACGGGAACCGGTACTATATTAGAAAATACCGGAGTATTTATAAGCTCTGACGTCCTCGGTACTGCTATCGATACTCTAGAGAAATTATTATTATTATTATTATTATTATTATTTAAAAGTTGCGAACGATCCTCTCTCTGTCTCTGCACGAGAAGCGAGCCGCAGCCAGCGAGTCAATTATTACACACACTCCTCGCGAGTCGCTCGCTAGTGCTACACATAGACATACGGGTACTACATACGGGTACTCCTTAATGAAAGTGTCCCCGACGCCCCGTGCTATAGCGCTCTGCACACAGACAGCAGCTCTGCATGCACTGAGTCGTGATCATGGCGGATAGAGCGAAGCGTTCTAAAGTATGGATATACTTTACAAGGGTCAATGCCGACAATGCACGTTGCCACAAGTGCAACAAAACATTTGCCAGTAAGGGTGGCAATACGAGCAAATCAATTTATCAAAACATCTGTTGGCAAAACATGATATTAGTGTGCAGAAATGCGCGTATTCGACTGCCTTGCGCGCAGTGTTCCATCTGCATCCACTGCAGCCGTAACCGTAAGCCAAGATACGGAGTTGCCTAGGCTAATAACGAATTATTACAAATAGGCTAATAAACAAAACAATTGTTTAGCTACAAATACTACAATCTAAACTTTTTATAGATCGTCAAGCTGAGGCGTCAGCCACTATGTCCCAGGCCAGTGAGGCCACCACACATCCTCCCTCCCTCTACCTCCCTCCACCACCCAAAGTCCTTTCTCCCTAGCAGCTAGAGGAAGGATGACAGAGGATAGGGTGAACGAGTGTCACAGTTCTGTTAGCCTTTTGCATTTGTTGTTTATTATAAAAAGTCTATAATTCAGAGTCAGACACATTTAAAACATTGTTGCTGCTGTTGCTGAAGAAATTATATTAATTTATTATATTTATTTATAAAGTTATATAAAAGAACATTGCTGCTGCTGTTGCTGAATAAATTATATTTATTTATAATACTTATTTATAACGTTGTATTTATAAATAATAAAGCAATGTTGATTCTGTTCTTAATTAATTGTCTTTTTTTCTTGCAAAAAAAGAACCAAAAAGAACCGATAAGAGTATCGATAAAGTACCGAACCGTTAAGCAGTATCGATAAGAGTAGTAGTATCGATAAAATCCTAACGATACCCATCCCTAGACATGGTAGAGGAGGATCATCAGTATATAGAGGTTGGTCATGCTGACATGGTAGAGGAGGATCATCAGTATATAGAGGTTGGTCATGCTGACATGGTAGAGGAGGATCATCAGTATATAGAGGTTGGTCATGCTGACATGGTAGAGGAGGATCATCAGTATATAGAGGTTGGTCATGCTGACATGGTAGAGGAGGATCATCAGTATATAGAGGTTGGTCATGCTGGTAGAGGAGGATCATCAGTATATAGAGGTTGGTCATGCTGGTAGAGGAGGATCATCAGTATATAGAGGTTGGTCATGCTGACATGGTAGAGGAGGATCATCAGTATATAGAGGTTGGTCATGCTGACATGGTAGAGGAGGATCATCAGTATATAGAGGTTGGTCATGCTGACATGGTAGAGGAGGATCATCAGTATAGAGAGGTTGGTCATGCTGACATGGTAGAGGAGGATCATCAGTATATAGAGGTTGGTCATGCTGACATGGTAGAGGAGGATCATCAGTATATAGAGGTTGGTCATGCTGACATGGTAGAGGAGGATCATCAGTATATAGAGGTTGGTCATGCTGACATGGTAGAGGAGGATCATCAGTATATAGAGGTTGGTCATGCTGACATGGTAGAGGAGGATCATCAGTATATAGAGAGGTTGGTCATGCTGACATGGTAGAGGAGGATCATCAGTATATAAAGGTTGGTCATGCTGACATGGTAGAGGAGGATCATCAGTATATAGAGAGGTTGGTCATGCTGACATGGTAGAGGAGGATCATCAGTATATAAAGAGGTTGGTCATGCTGACATGGTAGAGGAGGATCATCAGTATATAGAGGTTGGTCATGCTGACATGGTAGAGGAGGATCATCAGTATAGAGAGGTTGGTCATGCTGACATGGTAGAGGAGGATCATCAGTATATAGAGGTTGGTCATGCTGACATGGTAGAGGAGGATCATCAGTATATAGAGGTTGGTCATGCTGACATGGTAGAGGAGGATCATCAGTATATAAAGGTTGGTCATGCTGACATGGTAGAGGAGGATCATCAGTATATAAAGGTTGGTCATGCTGACATGGTAGAGGAGGATCATCAGTATATAGAGGTTGGTCATGCTGGTAGAGGAGGATCATCAGTATATAGAGGTTGGTCATGCTGGTAGAGGAGGATCATCAGTATATAGAGGTTGGTCATGCTGACATGGTAGAGGAGGATCATCAGTATATAGAGGTTGGTCATGCTGACATGGTAGAGGAGGATCATCAGTATATAGAGGTTGGTCATGCTGACATGGTAGAGGAGGATCATCAGTATATAGAGGTTGGTCATGCTGGTAGAGGAGGATCATCAGTATATAGAGGTTGGTCATGCTGGTAGAGGAGGATCATCAGTATATAGAGGTTGGTCAGGCTGGTAGAGGAGGGTAATGCATGAGTTCTTGGAGGTTGATGGACATATCCAGATCCAAAGTAGACCTTGAACACCTGCCTCCTCCCAAGGTCTGTCTCATCCCACAGGTACAGCGAGTCAACTTCAGAGTTGCCTGCTACAAAAGAGCAGACCAGCCAATATTTGAGAGGCCCAAACCCTATGATCAGGATATGGGCTGCGAGAAAGATGATGGATGAGGGGGTGTTAGAGCCTGTCTGGACGGTTGGACCCATCCTCCCTCCTTCTCTTGTTGAGGTACTGGCCCAGAAAGCGGAGTCAGAAGAGCAAGAAGCTCTTAATAAGGAGGCAGATTATGCAAAACATAAAGTGGATGAGGAGGATGGAGAGTACGAGTGTGATGAGGATGGAGATTGGAGAGATAGACTTTGACGATGATGATGATGATGATGATTAGTAGTTTAGGTTTTAATGTTGTGCCAACAGAGAAGATGTACTGTAATAGTACTTTGTTTGAACCTTAACAAAACATATTTCACTGGATTTCAAATTGTATTACGAATTAGTCTTTTCACATTAGTCTTCCACTTTTGGCCTTGTCTACACAAAATCTACAATATTTATATGATACAATCTTTATTAACATTGTATTTCCAATATTAACCTCAAATTGATCTAATCTGATGGACTACATTTGAGTAAAGTGGGAAAATAGAGATGTGATCTAAACATTTAGCTTTTTTTTGCATTTTCTTGTCCTGAAATAGAATCTTAAAAATAAAATGTTTACTGAATTCCTTGGGTCAATATTGTTTGGGGAAATGTTTTAATTTGTCTCTATATGTTGTTAACTTCAAAAGTTATGCTGTTTTCTTTTTCAGGTTTTCGTTCAGGATAGGTGTACGTACCCCATGGGACATTATTTCAACCTGTTAAAATCTTAAAATAGACACTTCAAGGATTAAGAAAAAACAGGTGGCAAAAAAACCCAGACCATGCAGGTGGACCTATGTTTCCATCTAGACGACCTCCAGACCATGCAGGTGGACCTATGTTTCCATCTAGACGACCTCCAGACCATGCAGGTGGACCTATGTTTCCATCTAGACGACCTCCTTTCCCTGGTGTTTCATCAAGTTAGGCCCACGACAGCTCTGGGAGGCTCAACGGTTAGGCCTAACAAAAATAATGGTTGGTTTCAGGTTGCCGACCGACCCTGCCGATTTAGGTGCGACCCAATATATTTTATGAGTTTTAAAAAAAAATTATATATTAAAAAAAAAAAATCCTTTTTTTTTTTTTTTTTTTTTTTTTAGAATAAAGTTTCATAGAAATCTTAGTCAAACATTTAGTATTATGGATATTAAACATGCTGGCAGAGTACATGCATCCATGTTGTTGTGAACATTTTAACCCTTTCACTGCCACACGACAGCCGGTTAACCCTTTCACTGTGACAATACAGAAGGTTAGCCCTTTACTATCACACAACCGACGGCGATGCTCCATCATTAGCATCATTAGCTCCGCGGATGCGGAGCTAATGATGCTAATGATGGAGCATCGCCGTCGGTTGTGTGATAGTAAAGGGCTAACCTTCTGTCGTGTGGCAGTGAAAGGGTTAATTAAATAAAGAAATTCCCTATCCATAGTCGCCGTGGGAAAGAATAAAAAAAAAAAAAAAAAAAAAATCCCTACCTACCCATGGGGCCAACCTGACAACCAACCTGAAACCAACTATTATTTTTGTTAGGCCTTAGTTCCAGCATCCCAGAACCACCCCATCCATGCCAGCTCCCACTTGTTCCATGATATCCACTCACTGAACCTCCCTGTGTTATCCTATGTCAAAAAAAAAAATGCCTACAATATTACACATGAAACGGCAACTACAGAGAAGAAAAGGAATACTCTCTTACCCTTTGTTAACTTTGGTCCCCAGCTGACATTATTCCTCCTCAACCAAATCCACTGATTGTATCTCTCAATGCTTCTTCTGACATCACCGCTTTTTACAAGCTCCGCCGACGAATCCCCAAGTCTCCCAATAATGATAAAGTCGGTCGTGCTATAAATCCTCTGCATCCTACTTCTACCAGAAAGACCCTAGCTTTCCATATATATTACTGTCCCGTCTCTTGGGTCTTTGGAAAGACCAGACGAGGTCAGAGGAGTTTGATAATATTTACTGAGGACGGCCAGATAATGTTGATATTTAAACATTTACAAACATAATACTTGATCAGGCGATTTATTTTGTTTGGTGTGTTACAACAATAAATAACAAAATGTTCTAAATAAATAACAATGTTGAAATTGAGTTTGGACTTATTTTTTAAATGTATTTTTACAGAGTGAGTCAAGTAAGAAAAAAAGGTACCGTTTGGTACCAATACCGAACTCCAGGAAGTGGTACTGGTATCGGTTCAAATGTGAACGGTAATAATAATAATAATAACTTTATTTGTAGAGCACCTTTCATACAAGAATTGCAGCTCAAAGTGCTTCACAGCAGCAAAAAAAGACAGGCGTAAAATGTGCTCAAAATTGGCAGATCAAGAGCAATGTATGAAGTGCAGACATAAAATAAATAAGTATAAAACGAGCATCAAAATAGAACATTAAATCACATAGTTGTTCACATTAGGATCCAACATCCCAACAGGCCTCTTTTTACGGCTTGATCCATTTTTAAATAGACAATAATAAAAGAGCAAAATAGAGTAGACAATAGTGCAGTGCAATAAAATTGTTAGTCAAATAGAATAGACAGAATGATAAAAGAGTAAAATAGAATAGACAGAGTAAAATAGTGCACGGTACCCAATCGCGTGAATATTTTAGGCAACCAACTTGTGTTTAGCGTTTCTCTGATTGGCCAATACGCCCATGTGACCACGGCAGCGCGAGAGAGCTGCAGCGCGGAAATAGGCTGTCTATTGCCATTCTCTAAGACAAACTCTAACCTTAACCAGCTCCTTAACAGTGCCTAAACTTAACCCTTCTAACCTTAACCAACTCCGAAACAATGCTTAAAGTTATGCCTAAACTTAACGGCGAAAGAATGCGAATGCACGTTAAAAAGAAAAATAAAAAATAAATTGAAGGGAATCAAACTTGCCAGCAACGGGCCGTAGGATCCACAGCAATGCAGCGCTGCCAATTGAGCTAGTTCTGGATAGTAAAAAAGGGGGGATTACTGCTACATAATGCTGCCGCTCCGCTCTGCTGCTGCCGCGTCGCCGCGGGGGCGTGGCTAGACGCAAGTTGGGCGTGGTTAGACACAAGTTGGTTGCCTTTAATATTTAGGCTACCCAATCCTAACCATAATGCTCGGTCAGGCCCCAAGATGGTGCCGACTATCTCTCATGGAACTTAAAGGAAGTTACGAGCTCTGTGTCATTATGAAGTTTCAGAGCAGAGATGGCTTTTACCACGTAGACAGAATTAACCCTTTCACTGCCGCACTACCAAACGGTTAACCCTTTTCACTGCGACAACACACATAAGGTTAACCCTTTCACTGCCACACAACAGCAGGTTAACCCTTTCACTGCCACACAACAGCAGGTTAACCCTTTCACTGCCACACAACAGCAGGTTAACCCTTTCACTGCCACACAACAGCAGGTTAACCCTTTCACTGCCACACAACAGCAACCGTCGGTAGTGTGATAGTAAAGGGTTAACCTTCTGTAGTGTGGCAGTGAAAGGGTTAATGGGTTATGCCTCAGACTAGTACGTAAATGAGTTAACTCCTCTACGGTACCTTGGCGAGCTCCATCCAGGTGGAGGTGTCCGTCTCGGACTCCATCTTGATGTACATGACGTAGGTCTTCCCCTCGGAGTCCGGCAGGAAGGAGTCCTCACAGGGGTTCTTGGTGTGGTCCAGCACCTCCGCTGCCCTGGAGGGGAAGCACATGTATTCATGTTCACAGACATTACAAACTAAATAGTATAGTTAGTATAGTTTATTACATGGCGTTTTCACATTCGCCGAAATGCTTGCTTGTGATTGGTCAATAGCCCGCGTCAGAGGTCCGTTATCACACAATAATGACCGCTGTGGGACAATAATGACCGCTGTGCGCAGCTGTTCGCAATCAAGCCCCACTACAACACTGTATCAGTGCTGCTCAGCATATGCACAGCTGCACTCAGTCATGCAATCAGACAACAGACCTGCCGGCTGCCGATAATAATAATCACTTTATTTGGGCTGACAGAGCCACAGAACAACTGCGTCTGCATTTGATCTAGTCTTGTCGATGAATTAGGTATATTGTTAGTAAGTTAGCCATGTAATAAGCGGGATAATGTATAGCTATACTCGATCATTGTCGCAAAATAATTGACCTTCACTGACGTTTAAAACACCTCGGCGCTGCGCCTCTGTATTTTAAACTCCGTGTCGGTCAATTATTTTGCGACAATGACCTCGTAGCTAATCTATACATTATCCCTTACATAGTTACTAGGGATGTCCCATATTATCAGCCTACCGATATTATTGGCCGATATCGGCATTAAAATGTAATATCGTAAATGATCGGTTTTCAATATTTTTTTTATAAAAACATTTAACATTTATCTACCCAGGCAAGCAAGTAAGAACAAATTCTTATTTAATTTATTGTGAAAAGTATGCATAATGTTGTGTTAATTCCACGACAAGAGATATGTAATGTTAATTACCTGAAAGTAAGTAGTTGGACAATATCGGTACATCGGATATCGGTAAAAAAGCCAATATCGAACATCCCTAGTTAGTATAGTATAGTTACATATAGCATAACTGTATATTGTATAGTAGTGTATATAGGACTCATACCTTTCATTCGTAAGCTTAGCATTGTATTGCATTTTATCTTAGTACCTTTTATCATGTCTATTTTATTCTATTATTATTTGTATTTTGCACAATCAAGGCGGGCATGGCCACCTTCATTTCACTATATGTCTCGTGTCTGTATGTGACAAATACACCTCTTGAATCTTGAATCACAGACAACACTGGACATCCAAAGACCTTCCAGTTACATATCAATTCAATATAAGATCAGATAAGATATTCCTTTATTGATCCCCTCGGGGAAATCCGGGCATCATACTGTAGCAGCATGGGGGGGGGGGGGGAGGTACAGGTATGGGCAGGGTAATAGTAGAAAGACATAAATATAAGCAATAAAATGAAATATGAATATAAAAAATGAGGAAAATAAACAGTGTAAACAATATAATTAACTTGGTTTTCTTTCTGATATGTTTTATATTCAGTGTAAACGGCTGCAGATGAGGGTCTGTATGCTCCATCGGTTATAATATGCATTACAATAAATATACCAGTTTTGTGATCAGTCGCAAATGGGTTCCGCGCTGCCTGTTGAATACAAGGATCAACACAGCAGAGATGCAACAGCAGACCCTCCCACCCTCTCTGGGCGTGTCTGTATGCAAATGAGGATATATGAGAACGCGCCTGGAGTTTAAGAATGAGTGACGTCAGTTCATTCAGCGGAGCACATCCGCAAAAAAATTTCCCACTTACAAAGACCGGCTCACGCGTTCAGGAACCCGGAGGAGGATTTCGGTAAATAGGTTGGTACAACATTTTTACCAAGATATTTACATGGGCACGTTCGAGAATGAGGACCATTGTGTTTACAAAGAAAACCGTCTATTAGGTCAGGAGATAATTACTGCTCCCAACAGTAAACAGCCTAAATCACATCCCTTGTTATTAGGGATGCACCGAAATTTCGGCACCGAAAGTTTTCGGCCGAAAATGGCAAAAAATTGCCTTTCGGCTTTTGGCCGAAAGAGTTTTTTCACCGAAAATATATCACCGAAACAGAAACAACCTAACAACCTTGCGTGTTGTTGTGATGATGTCGCGCTGTCGGGAGTCGCGCTGTTTCTATGTAAACTCTGCGCGCAACGCGTCCAATAAATGAGTCTTTAACATGCTTTTATATCCTTATTTACTATATTATTTACTTTGCCCATCGCGGTTCATCACTGAGTGATCTAATATGCATATTATTCAGAGCGAGAGGGGGGGGGGATTGTGTTTCTCACATTGACGCTGTCTGTCTGTCGCGCGTCTACTGTGCCGAGTCAAGCGAGCACATTCATTCAGCTGGGGACTAGAAAGGTGCGCTCAGTAGAGCACAGATGTCCGCTGCGGCAGCCAGAAAAAAGATGGAATTAATGTACTGTATGCATTCAGAAGTGCTGAATAAATGTTTTATGGACCCATAATAGTGATTATTTATTATTTAAGTAAAGTTTTGCCATAATCATATATTTTTCCATAATCATAATGTTCCACAACATTGGTAAAAAAAAATCTATTCTATGAATCATTTTCGGCCTTTTCGGCTTTCGGTTTTCGGCCAACTGTTTTCTATTTTCGGTATCGGTTTCGGCCAAGAATTTCCCATTCGGTGCATCCCTACTTGTTATTGATCCAATTTCAAAACACCCGCTATGAACTGGATCCTTTGTAAATACATTCAAACTATTTGTTTAATAGTTTGAATCTATAGTTTGAGTTTAAAAAACTCTGCTGGTGTTTTAGGGGCCCTCGATGCCAAAAAAAACGCTCTTTTATCAAAAGCCTTGGTGTCACTTTTGATGGTGATTAAAAATTTGACAGACAAAATTGGGTCGGTAGTAAAAGGCTCCTTTTTTCAGTTGAGGCTTTTGACCAAAGTGAAGCCCTACCTCTCTCCCAATGACCTGGAGAGGGTTATACATGCCTTCATATCATCCAGGCTGGATTACTGTAATGCCCTGTATATGGGTCTAGACCAGCTGTATGTGGGTCTAGACCAGCTCTCCCTGTATGTGGGTCTAGACCAGCTCTCCCTGTATGTGGGTCTAGACCAGCTGTATGTGGGTCTAGACCAGCTCTGCCTGTATGTGGGTCTAGACCAGCTCTCCCTGTATGTGGGTCTAGACCAGCTCTGCCTGTATGTGGGTCTGGACCAGCTCTCCCTGTATGTGGGTCTGGACCAGCTGTATGTGGGTCTAGACCAGCTCTCCCTGTATGTGGGTCTAGACCAGCTCTCCCTGTATGTGGGTCTAGACCAGCTCTCCCTGTATGTGGGTCTAGACCAGCTCTCCCTGTATGTGGGTCTAGACCAGCTCTCCCTGTATGTGGGTCTAGCCCAGCTCTCCCTGTATGTGGGTCTAGACCAGCTCTCCCTGTATGTGGGTCTAGACCAGCTCTCCCTGTATGTGGGTCTGGACCAGCTCTCCCTGTATGTGGGTCTGGACCAGCTCTCCCTGTATGTGGGTCTAGACCAGCTCTCCCTGTATGTGGGTCTAGACCAGCTGTATGTGGGTCTAGACCAGCTCTCCCTGTATGTGGGTCTGGACCAGCTCTCCCTGTATGTGGGTCTGGACCAGCTCTCCCTGTATGTGGGTCTGGACCAGCTCTCCCTGTATGTGGGTCTGGACCAGCTCTCCCTGTATGTGGGTCTGGACCAGCTCTCCCTGTATGTGGGTCTGGACCAGCTCTCCCTGTATGTGGGTCTGGACCAGCTCTCCCTGTATGTGGGTCTAGACCAGCTCTCCCTACGACGCCTGCAGCTGGTGCAGAACGCTGCTCACGCCTCTTGACCGGCACTAAGAGGCGTGAACACATCAGACCAGTGCTGGCTCCCTGTTCGCTTCAGGATTGATTTTAAAATTGGGATGTTTGTGTTCAAGGCATTGAATGGTCTGGCCCCTCAGTACCTATAGCTGAACTCCTCCATGTTGGCCCCTCAGTACCTATAGCTGAACTCCTCCATGTTGGCCCCTCAGTACCTAGCTGGACTCCTCCATGTTGGCCCCTCAGTACCTAGCTGAACTCCTCCATGTTGGCCCCTCAGTACCTAGCTGAACTCCTCCATGTTGGCCCCTCAGTATCTAGCTGAACTCCTCCATGTTGGCCCCTCAGTATCTAGCTGAACTCCTCCATGTTGGCCCCTCAGTACCTAGCTGAACTCCTCCATGTTGGCCCCTCAGTACCTAGCTGAACTCCTCCATGTTGGCCCCTCAGTATCTAGCTGAACTCCTCCATGTTGGCCCCTCAGTATCTAGCTGAACTCCTCCATGTTGGCCCCTCAGTATCTAGCTGAACTCCTCCATGTTGGCCCCTCAGTATCTATAGCTGAACTCCTCCATGTTGGCCCCTCAGTACCTATAGCTGAACTCCTCCATGTTGGCCCCTCAGTATCTAGCTGAACTCCTCCATGTTGGCCCCTCAGTACCTATAGCTGAACTCCTCCATGTTGGCCCCTCAGTACCTAGCTGAACTCCTAGATTTTATTTAAAGCCTAATGCTGTAAGATCTAGTTAGATACAAGATCTGATAAGATTGTAGTGAATGTGACCTTCTTGACACAAGGAATCACTGCTAATGCAATTGGCTTGCATTTCCTATTTTCAATTAAGTGATTTTTATTTACAATAAATTGAATTAACCCTAAATGATTTTCCTCTGTAGCAGAAAGGCGTTGAATCATTTATGTGAGGAGTTTTCTAAGGCAGTTTTTATCATCCTCAGATCACGAATTGGTGAGAGGACAGGACGAGGAACACAACCCAGCGACCTGAGCGACCCACGACAGCATACTACCACCAGGGACGCCGCCAAGGAGCTGCGGACACAACCAGAACGACGACAGCAAACGTGGGAGAACCGCCATCCAACCCAGCCCACAGACATCCCCAAGAAAGTGGAGCAGGGGACCACGAAGGAGACTGACCAAGGAGACACTGACGAAGAGGAGATCAACCTTTGACGGCCTCCACCCCGGCACTGCAGACCACGGCAGACCAAACCCATCACCTGCAGATGGGAACCAAAGCCCCGACCATCAAGGTGGATTCCCATGACAAGATTGTCATCCGTGTGAGAGAGAGCGTCCTACTGACTAGCCACTACACCGGCGGGCCCTCGCCCTCCATCAAGTGGTACCGCAATGACGAGGAGAGGACAGCGAAACCAGCACAACACATTCAAAAACGCCCGCCCCCTCGCCCCTCTAGTACCGCGATGACGAGGAACGGGGGGGACCAACCACCACACAGCACATTCAAGAACGCCCTGACCACCATGTCTCTAGGCCTGATAGGGGCCAAGCGTGAGCACAGTGGCAGACATGTGATGGTGGTGGAGAACAACACAGGTTCTAGGAAAAGAGTCTGCAAGACCACTATAGTTAACTGCTACAAGTGACCCTTGACAGGGAATGGACGGCGACCAGTGAATATTCCCGACTGCATCGTCAAGAAGAGACACATAGCAAATGAGACCTGTGGACCAAGAGACTTCTGAACACACATTGTCCAAATTGTTATGTATTTATTTACTTTTTACTGTCTTACTGCCACACGACAGGCTCACAGAAACATCAACTGAATGTACGATACGTTCAACACACAGCAGGTCACCACAGAAGGACACATCCCTGGCAGAGAACAGATGGTCAACAGCGACGCAGCAACTGTCAGATTCACAAACAAGAGCTGTTTCACAAAGTTCATATGTATCAAGAAAATTATGAACTAAGAATATGATGAAATACAACCAATAAGATTGCAATAACCAATTTATAATAACAATAAGGAATGATCACAGAGTCACATTGAAAATTATATTGTTAACAAGACAGAACCAGTTGGTTTATTCCAAGTCACCAAGTTTGTTTTGACCATTGATAGTATGCACCACAGAACAATGCATAACGATTATCATAATCACCTTTTATATTAACCACTAGGTTAACGGTTTTCAATTTTATTTTGACACATTAGCCACTAAGGTAATGTCTATTGTAAATATTACTATGTTTGTATATGTACAACCATGACATAACCATGACATTAGCTCCCCTGAGTCACGACATGAACGACTGAAGGTATGCCAAGATATTTGCACAGCGATAGCTTCTAATGATTATGTTAATTGTTGTTTGATATCAGAGTTGAGAACCACTCATTGATATAGGTATTTTGAGCGATTAATAAAAGAAAAGGGTGATATCTATTCCCACATCTCTGATATCAAAATAACACAGACCACAGTCCAGTCGATCATGTCATGAATCATGTATGTAAATAATTCTATTTTAAACTATTATTTTCACTTTTACCTGTTCCAAACAATCCTGGTATATTATACATTAATCTCACCCACATTATAAGAAAGAAAAGTGAGTATTGTGGTATAATATCTAATGTTCTCATGTAAATATAGTCCCCTCCCCTATATCCCCTTACCTGTGCCCCCCCCCTCTCTGTGGAATAAGACACTCCCCTCCCCTATATCCCCTTACCTGTGCCCCCCCCCTCTCTGTGGAATAAGACACTCCCCTCCCCTGTGTCCCCATTACCTGTACCCCCCCCCATCTGACCTATCAAATGGGACCACACCCCCCCCGTTAACTATATAGGTCTCCTCCCGAGATCTATCCTGGTCTTTTACCTGGGTAATTAAGCTGATCACCTGGGGGGAAACCCTCAGCCATTCTCTCTATGTATTCTATCTGTTTGGTTAATAAACCCTTGTTATTATCCAAGCCTCGGTTGACTGAGACATTCTTCATCAGGATATCCACAAATATCCCACAGTACCTAGCTGACCTCCTCCATGTTGGCCCCTCAGTACCTATAGCTGAACTCCTCCATGTTGGCCCCTCAGTATCTAGCTGAACTCCTCCATGTTGGCCCCTCAGTATCTAGCTGAACTCCTCCATGTTGGCCCCTCAGTATCTATAGCTGAACTCCTCCATGTTGGCCCCTCAGTATCTAGCTGAACTCCTCCATGTTGGCCCCTCAGTACCTAGCTGAACTCCTCCATGTTGGCCCCTCAGTATCTAGCTGAACTCCTCCATGTTGGCCCCTCAGTACCTAGCTGAACTCCTCCATGTTGGCCCCTCAGTACCTAGCTGAATTCCTCCATGTTGGCCCCTCAGTACCTAGCTGAACTCCTCCATGTTGGCCCCTCAGTACCTAGCTGAACTCCTCCATGTTGGCCCCTCAGTATCTAGCTGAACTCCTCCATGTTGGCCCCTCAGTATCTAGCTGAACTCCTCCATGTTGGCCCCTCAGTATCTAGCTGAACTCCTCCATGTTGGCCCCTCAGTATCTAGCTGAACTCCTCCATGTTGGCCCCTCAGTACCTAGCTGAACTCCTCCATGTTGGCCCCTCAGTACCTAGCTGAACTCCTCCATGTTGGCCCCTCAGTACCTAGCTGAACTCCTCCATGTTGGCCCCTCAGTATCTAGCTGAACTCCTCCATGTTGGCCCCTCAGTATCTAGCTGAACTCCTCCATGTTGGCCCCTCAGTATCTAGCTGAACTCCTCCATGTTGGCCCCTCAGTATCTAGCTGAACTCCTCCATGTTGGCCCCTCAGTATCTAGCTGAACTCCTCCATGTTGGCCCCTCAGTATCTATAGCTGAACTCCTCCATGTTGGCCCCTCAGTATCTAGCTGAACTCCTCCATGTTGGCCCCTCAGTACCTAGCTGAACTCCTCCATGTTGGCCCCTCAGTACCTAGCTGAACTCCTCCATGTTGGCCCCTCAGTATCTAGCTGAACTCCTCCATGTTGGCCCCTCAGTACCTAGCTGAACTCCTCCATGTTGGCCCCTCAGTACCTATAGCTGAACTCCTCCATGTTGGCCCCTCAGTATCTAGCTGAACTCCTCCATGTTGGCCCCTCAGTATCTAGCTGAACTCCTCCATGTTGGCCCCTCAGTATCTAGCTGAACTCCTCCATGTTGGCCCCTCAGTATCTAGCTGAACTCCTCCATGTTGGCCCCTCAGTATCTAGCTGAACTCCTCCATGTTGGCCCCTCAGTACCTATAGCTGAACTCCTCCATGTTGGCCCCTCAGTACCTATAGCTGAACTCCTCCATGTTGGCCCCTCGGTACCTAGCTGAACTCCTCCATGTTGGCCCCTCAGTACCTATAGCTGAACTCCTCCATGTTGGCCCCTCAGTATCTAGCTGAACTCCTCCATGTTGGCCCCTCAGTATCTAGCTGAACTCCTCCATGTTGGCCCCTCAGTATCTAGCTGAACTCCTCCATGTTGGCCCCTCAGTACCTATAGCTGAACTCCTCCATGTTGGCCCCTCAGTACCTATAGCTGAACTCCTCCATGTTGGCCCCTCAGTATCTAGCTGAACTCCTCCATGTTGGCCCCTCAGTATCTAGCTGAACTCCTCCATGTTGGCCCCTCAGTATCTAGCTGAACTCCTCCATGTTGGCCCCTCAGTATCTAGCTGAACTCCTCCATGTTGGCCCCTCAGTATCTAGCTGAACTCCTCCATGTTGGCCCCTCAGTACCTATAGCTGAACTCCTCCATGTTGGCCCCTCAGTATCTAGCTGAACTCCTCCATGTTGGCCCCTCAGTACCTAGCTGAACTCCTCCATGTTGGCCCCTCAGTACCTAGCTGAACTCCTCCATGTTGGCCCCTCAGTATCTAGCTGAACTCCTCCATGTTGGCCCCTCAGTATCTAGCTGAACTCCTCCATGTTGGCCCCTCAGTATCTAGCTGAACTCCTCCATGTTGGCCCCTCAGTATCTAGCTGAACTCCTCCATGTTGGCCCCTCAGTACCTATAGCTGAACTCCTCCATGTTGGCCCCTCAGTATCTAGCTGAACTCCTCCATGTTGGCCCCTCAGTATCTAGCTGAACTCCTCCATGTTGGCCCCTCAGTATCTAGCTGAACTCCTCCATGTTGGCCCCTCAGTACCTAGCTGAACTCCTCCATGTTGGCCCCTCAGTACCTAGCTGAACTCCTCCATGTTGGCCCCTCAGTATCTAGCTGAACTCCTCCATGTTGGCCCCTCAGTATCTAGCTGAACTCCTCCATGTTGGCCCCTCAGTATCTAGCTGAACTCCTCCATGTTGGCCCCTCAGTATCTAGCTGAACTCCTCCATGTTGCCCCTCAGTATCTAGCTGAACTCCTCCATGTTGGCCCCTCAGTATCTAGCTGAACTCCTCCATGTTGGCCCCACAGTATCTAGCTGAACTCCTCCATGTTGGCCCCTCAGTACCTAGCTGAACTCCTCCATGTTGGCCCCTCAGTACCTAGCTGAACTCCTCCATGTTGGCCCCTCAGTATCTAGCTGAACTCCTCCATGTTGGCCCCTCAGTATCTAGCTGAACTCCTCCATGTTGGCCCCTCAGTATCTAGCTGAACTCCTCCATGTTGGCCCCACAGTACCTAGCTGAACTCCTCCATGTTGGCCCCTCAGTATCTAGCTGGACTCCTCCATGTTGGCCCCTCAGTACCTAGCTGAACTCCTCCATGTTGGCCCCTCAGTATCTAGCTGAACTCCTCCATGTTGGACCCTCAGTACCTATAGCTGAACTCCTCCATGTTGGCCCCTCAGTACCTAGCTGAACTCCTCCATGTTGGCCCCTCAGTATCTATAGCTGAACTCCTCCATGATGGCCCCTCAGTATCTAGCTGAACTCCTCCATGTTGGCCCCTCAGTATCTAGCTGAACTCCTCCATGTTGGCCCCTCAGTATCTAGCTGAACTCCTCCATGTTGGCCCCTCAGTACCTATAGCTGAACTCCTCCATGTTGGCCCCTCAGTACCTAGCTGAACTCCTCCATGTTGGCCCCTCAGTACCTAGCTGAACTCCTCCATGTTGGCCCCTCAGTATCTAGCTGAACTCCTCCATGTTGGCCCCTCAGTACCTAGCTGAACTCCTCCATGTTGGCCCCTCAGTATCTAGCTGAACTCCTCCATGTTGGCCCCTCAGTACCTAGCTGAACTCCTCCATGTTGGCCCCTCAGTATCTAGCTGAACTCCTCCATGTTGGCCCCTCAGTATCTAGCTGAACTCCTCCATGTTGGCCCCTCAGTACCTATAGCTGAACTCCTCCATGTTGGCCCCTCAGTACCTAGCTGAACTCCTCCATGTTGGCCCCTCAGTATCTAGCTGAACTCCTCCATGTTGGCCCCTCAGTATCTAGCTGAACTCCTCCATGTTGGCCCCTCAGTATCTAGCTGAACTCCTCCATGTTGGCCCCTCAGTACCTATAGCTGAACTCCTCCATGTTGGCCCCTCAGTATCTAGCTGAACTCCTCCATGTTGGCCCCTCAGTACCTAGCTGAACTCCTCCATGTTGGCCCCTCAGTACCTATAGCTGAACTCCTCCATGTTGGCCCCTCAGTATCTAGCTGAACTCCTCCATGTTGGCCCCTCAGTATCTAGCTGAACTCCTCCATGTTGGCCCCTCAGTATCTAGCTGAACTCCTCCATGTTGGCCCCTCAGTATCTAGCTGAACTCCTCCATGTTGGCCCCTCAGTACCTAGCTGAACTCCTCCATGTTGGCCCCTCAGTACCTAGCTGAACTCCTCCATGTTGGCCCCTCAGTATCTAGCTGAACTCCTCCATGTTGGCCCCTCAGTATCTAGCTGAACTCCTCCATGTTGGCCCCTCAGTATTTAGCTGAACTCCTCCATGTTGGCCCCTCAGTACCTAGCTGAACTCCTCCATGTTGGCCCCTCAGTATTTAGCTGAACTCCTCCATGTTGGCCCCTCAGTATCTAGCTGAACTCCTCCATGTTGGCCCCTCAGTATCTAGCTGAACTCCTCCATGTTGGCCCCTCAGTACCTAGCTGAACTCCTCCATGTTGGCCCCTCAGTACCTAGCTGAACTCCTCCATGTTGGCCCCTCAGTATCTAGCTGAACTCCTCCATGTTGGCCCCTCAGTATCTATAGCTGAACTCCTCCATGTTGGCCCCTCAGTATCTAGCTGAACTCCTCCATGTTGGCCCCTCAGTACCTATAGCTGAACTCCTCCATGTTGGCCCCTCAGTACCTAGCTGAACTCCTCCATGTTGGCCCCTCAGTACCTATAGCTGAACTCCTCCATGTTGGCCCCTCAGTATCTAGCTGAACTCCTCCATGTTGGCCCCTCAGTATCTAGCTGAACTCCTCCATGTTGGCCCCTCAGTACCTATAGCTGAACTCCTCCATGTTGGCCCCTCAGTACCTATAGCTGAACTCCTCCATGTTGGCCCCTCAGTATCTAGCTGAACTCCTCCATGTTGGCCCCTCAGTATCTAGCTGAACTCCTCCATGTTGGCCCCTCAGTATCTAACTGAACTCCTCCATGTTGGCCCCTCAGTATCTAGCTGAACTCCTCCATGTTGGCCCCTCAGTACCTATAGCTGAACTCCTCCATGTTGGCCCCTCAGTACCTAGCTGAACTCCTCCATGTTGGCCCCTCAGTATCTAGCTGAACTCCTCCATGTTGGCCCCTCAGTATCTAGCTGAACTCCTCCATGTTGGCCCCTCAGTATCTAGCTGAACTCCTCCATGTTGGCCCCTCAGTATCTAGCTGAACTCCTCCATGTTGGCCCCTCAGTACCTAGCTGAACTCCTCCATGTTGGCCCCTCAGTATCTAGCTGAACTCCTCCATGTTGGCCCCTCAGTATCTAGCTGAACTCCTCCATGTTGGCCCCTCAGTATCTAGCTGAACTCCTCCATGTTGGCCCCTCAGTATCTAGCTGAACTCCTCCATGTTGGCCCCTCAGTATCTAGCTGAACTCCTCCATGTTGGCCCCTCAGTATCTAGCTGAACTCCTCCATGTTGGCCCCTCAGTACCTATAGCTGAACTCCTCCATGTTGGCCCCTCAGTATCTAGCTGAACTCCTCCATGTTGGCCCCTCAGTATCTAGCTGAACTCCTCCATGTTGGCCCCTCAGTACCTAGCTGAACTCCTCCATGTTGGCCCCTCAGTACCTAGCTGAACTCCTCCATGTTGGCCCCTCAGTATCTAGCTGAACTCCTCCATGTTGGCCCCTCAGTATCTATAGCTGAACTCCTCCATGTTGGCCCCTCAGTATCTAGCTGAACTCCTCCATGTTGGCCCCTCAGTACCTATAGCTGAACTCCTCCATGTTGGCCCCTCAGTACCTATAGCTGAACTCCTCCATGTTGGCCCCTCAGTATCTAGCTGAACTCCTCCATGTTGGCCCCTCAGTACCTAGCTGAACTCCTCCATGTTGGCCCCTCAGTATCTAGCTGAACTCCTCCATGTTGGCCCCTCAGTACCTAGCTGAACTCCTCCATGTTGGCCCCTCAGTATCTAGCTGAACTCCTCCATGTTGGCCCCTCAGTACCTAGCTGAACTCCTCCATGTTGGCCCCTCAGTACCTGTAGCTGAACTCCTCCATGTTGGCCCCTCAGTACCTAGCTGAACTCCTCCATGTTGGCCCCTCAGTATCTAGCTGAACTCCTCCATGTTGGCCCCTCAGTATCTAGCTGAACTCCTCCATGTTGGCCCCTCAGTATCTAGCTGAACTCCTCCATGTTGGCCCCTCAGTACCTAGCTGAACTCCTCCATGTTGGCCCCTCAGTATCTAGCTGAACTCCTCCATGTTGGCCCCTCAGTATCTAGCTGAACTCCTCCATGTTGGCCCCTCAGTATCTAGCTGAACTCCTCCATGTTGGCCCCTCAGTATCTAGCTGAACTCCTCCATGTTGGCCCCTCAGTACCTAGCTGAACTCCTCCATGTTGGCCCCTCAGTACCTAGCTGAACTCCTCCATGTTGGCCCCTCAGTATCTAGCTGAACTCCTCCATGTTGGCCCCTCAGTACCTATAGCTGAACTCCTCCATGTTGGCCCCTCAGTACCTAGCTGAACTCCTCCATGTTGGCCCCTCAGTATCTATAGCTGAACTCCTCCATGTTGGCCCCTCAGTATCTATAGCTGAACTCCTCCATGTTGGCCCCTCAGTATCTAGCTGAACTCCTCCATGTTGGCCCCTCAGTACCTATAGCTGAACTCCTCCATGTTGGCCCCTCAGTACCTAGCTGAACTCCTCCATGTTGGCCCCTCAGTACCTATAGCTGAACTCCTCCATGTTGGCCCCTCAGTATCTAGCTGAACTCCTCCATGTTGGCCCCTCAGTATCTAGCTGAACTCCTCCATGTTGGCCCCTCAGTACCTATAGCTGAACTCCTCCATGTTGGCCCCTCAGTACCTATAGCTGAACTCCTCCATGTTGGCCCCTCAGTATCTAGCTGAACTCCTCCATGTTGGCCCCTCAGTATCTAGCTGAACTCCTCCATGTTGGCCCCTCAGTACCTATAGCTGAACTCCTCCATGTTGGCCCCTCAGTACCTAGCTGAACTCCTCCATGTTGGCCCCTCAGTATCTAGCTGAACTCCTCCATGTTGGCCCCTCAGTATCTAGCTGAACTCCTCCATGTTGGCCCCTCAGTATCTAGCTGAACTCCTCCATGTTGGCCCCTCAGTACCTGTAGCTGAACTCCTCCATGTTGGCCCCTCAGTATCTAGCTGAACTCCTCCATGTTGGCCCCTCAGTATCTAGCTGAACTCCTCCATGTTGGCCCCTCAGTATCTAGCTGAACTCCTCCATGTTGGCCCCTCAGTACCTGTAGCTGAACTCCTCCATGTTGGCCCCTCAGTATCTAGCTGAACTCCTCCATGTTGGCCCCTCAGTATCTATAGCTGAACTCCTCCATGTTGGCCCCTCAGTATCTAGCTGAACTCCTCCATGTTGGCCCCTCAGTATCTAGCTGAACTCCTCCATGTTGGCCCCTCAGTATCTAGCTGAACTCCTCCATGTTGGCCCCTCAGTACCTAGCTGAACTCCTCCATGTTGGCCCCTCAGTATCTAGCTGAACTCCTCCATGTTGGCCCCTCAGTATCTAGCTGAACTCCTCCATGTTGGCCCCTCAGTATCTAGCTGAACTCCTCCATGTTGGCCCCTCAGTATCTAGCTGAACTCCTCCATGTTGGCCCCTCAGTATCTAGCTGAACTCCTCCATGATTGCACCCCTGCTAGAGCACTGAGGTCAGCAAATAACTACTCTTAGACGTCCCGAGGTCGAGGCTAAAGACTAAAGGTGACCGAGCTTTTGCGGTGGCTGCCCCTACATTGTGGAACCCAGACCCTAGAGGTTTTTAAAGCACAGCTGCCATACATCCCCGGTCGTGTCGTGATTGTTTTAATGTATTGTAGCGTTTGATTTTGTGTATACTGTATTTAGTATTTTTCTGTTTTTATATTGTAAAGCACTTTGGTGCAACTTCGTTGGTTTTAAATGTGCTATATGAATAAAGGTGACCTTGACCAAACACAGGCTTCATCCTCTGTGCTGACGGCAGGCCGACTCACTTCAGTAGCTTCTGGATCTCCACTTCATACCCATCTTTCTTCAAGCTGTGAAAACCAAGCGCGCGCGCACACACACACACACACACACACACACACACACACACACACACACACACACACACACACACACACACACACACACACACACACACACACACACACACACACACACACACACACACACACACACACACACACACACACACACACACACACACACACACACACACACACACACACACACACACACACACACACACACACACACACACACACACACACACACACACACACACACACACACACACACACACACACACACACACAATTAGCTTTTAAATGCCGTTTTTACAACAACAAAAAAAAGATCTGATCCAATATTTATGGCTTAAAACCAATTTCCGACAATTAGTTACATTTTAAATTAAAAAGATATTATATTTCTTGATTCAGACATTTTTTATCATGGATGAACAAAACTTTTGGAATGGTTGATTTGAATTTCAAGGACTTTTTAGGCACCTTGTTAAAAAATGGGCTGTTTTCAAGGAATTCCAGGACTTGACTTAAAACAAAAATGCAAGCACTTTAAGCACTTCAAGGATCTTGTGCGAACCCTGAACCCTGCTGCTAGTCTCCTGGTTACTGCACCCACTTCAACAGTGTAGCTGCTGCTAGTCTTCTGGTTACTGCACCCACTTCAACAGTGTAGCTGCTGCTAGTCTTCTGGTTACTGCACCCACTTCAACAGTGTAGCTGCTGCTAGTCTTCTGGTTACTGCACCCACTTCAACAGTGTAGCTGCTGCTAGTCTCCTGGTTACTGCACCCACTTCAACAGTGTAGCTGCTGCTAGTCTCCTGGTTACTGCACCCACTTCAACAGTGTAGCTGCTGCTAGTCTCCTGGTTACTGCACCCACTTCAACAGTGTAGCTGCTGCTAGTCTTCTGGTTACTGCACCCACTTCAACAGTGTAGCTGCTGCTAGTCTCCTGGTTACTGCACCCACTTCAACAGTGTAGCTGCTGCTAGTCTCCTGGTTACTGCACCCACTTCAACAGTGTAGCTGCTGCTAGTCTCCTGGTTACTGCACCCACTTCAACAGTGTAGCTGCTGCTAGTCTCCTGGTTACTGCACCCACTTCAACAGTGTAGCTGCTGCTAGTCTCCTGGTTACTGCACCCACTTCAACAGTGTAGCTCTCTGCTAGTCTTCTGGTTACTGCACCCACTTCAACAGTGTAGCTGCTGCTAGTCTCCTGGTTACTGCACCCACTTCAACAGTGTAGCCCTCTGCTAGTCTCCTGGTTACTGCACCCACTTCAACAGTGTAGCTGCTGCTAGTCTTCTGGTTACTGCACCCACTTCAACAGTGTAGCTCTCTGCTAGTCTCCTGGTTACTGCACCCACTTCAACAGTGTAGCCCTCTGCTAGTCTTCTGGTTACTGCACCCACTTCAACAGTGTAGCTGCTGCTAGTCTTCTGGTTACTGCACCCACTTCAACAGTGTAGCTGCTGCTAGTCTTCTGGTTACTGCACCCACTTCAACAGTGTAGCTGCTGCTAGTCTTCTGGTTACTGCACCCACTTCAACAGTGTAGCCCTCTGCTAGTCTTCTGGTTACTGCACCCACTTCAACAGTGTAGCTGTTGCTAGTCTTCTGGTTACTGCACCCACTTCAACAGTGTAGCTGCTGCTAGTCTTCTGGTTACTGCACCCACTTCAACAGTGTAGCTGCTGCTAGTCTCCTGGTTACTGCACCCACTTCAACAGTGTAGCTGCTGCTAGTCTTCTGGTTACTGCACCCACTTCAACAGTGTAGCTGCTGCTAGTCTTCTGGTTACTGCACCCACTTCAACAGTGTAGCCCTCTGGACTGCGGGTCTATTCTGCCGGCGTCTGCGTTTGAACATAGTTTTAAAAGGAACACGCCAACGTTGTGGGAAATGCTTAGTGGCACAAATGAATGGAAGCGGCTATGGAGCAGCTAGCCTGGTGGTTATTGGAGCAGCTAGCCTGGTGGTTATTGGAGCAGCTAGCCTGGTGGTTATTGGAGCAGCTAGCCTGGTGGTTATTGGACCAGCTAGCCTGGTGGTTATTGGAGCAGCTAGCCTGGTGGTTATTGGAGCAGCTAGCCTGGTGGTTATTGGAGCAGCTAGCCTGGTGGTTATTGGAGCAGCTAGCCTGGTGGTTATTGGAGCAGCTAGCCTGGTGGTTATTGGAGCAGCTAGCCTGGTGGTTATTGGAGCAGCTAGCCTGGTGGTTATTGGACCAGCTAGCCTGGTGGTTATTGGAGCAGCTAGCCTGGTGGTTATTGGAGCAGCTAGCCTGGTGGTTATTGGAGCAGCTAGCCTGGTGGTTATTGGACCAGCTAGCCTGGTGGTTATTGGAGCAGCTAGCCTGGTGGTTATTGGAGCAGCTAGCCTGGTGGTTATTGGAGCAGCTAGCCTGGTGGTTATTGGAGCAGCTAGCCTGGTGGTTATTGGAGCAGCTAGCCTGGTGGTTATTGGAGCAGCTAGCCTGGTGGTTATTGGAGCAGCTAGCCTGGTGGTTATTGGAGCAGCTAGCCTGGTGGTTATTGGAGCAGCTAGCCTGGTGGTTATTGGAGCAGCTAGCCTGGTGGTTATTGGACAAAAAAACAACTCTCCCTGCATTTAACCCTTTCACTGCCACACTAGAGAAGGTTAACCCTTTACTATCACACTACCGACAGTTAACCTTCTGTGTATTGTCACAGTGAAAGGGTTAACCGTTTGGTAGTGCGGCAGTGAAAGGGTTAAGCAGCCAGGCTAGCTTGCAGCCGGATAGCTTTCTACCTGAAGGCAACAGAGAGGAACTTGGTCTCCATCTTCTCGTCCGACTCTGGAGAAGACGGTGAGTGCATTCCCTCATAATGTTGGTGTGTTCCTTTAACACATAGAGTTATAACCAAAACCTAAGACACAAAAACTAAGATTTATGATAAAAAAAATGTATACGATTTTTTCAAGTACATTTTCCAGGTTTTCCAGCACAATCTTTTGAAAGTTAAATCCACACATTGCACTGTAGATAAAGCAACAGCACAGAGAGGGATGATGGAGGGAGGGTCCCGAGGCTGACGTGGTGGGAAAGGTCAGGTTCACGGAAGAGATATCGCTGTGTGACTTTGTACAAACCCCTCTACGTTCTTCAGCTGCACGTTGGGAACGGTGTTGAACTTGTGTTTCTTGAAGTACACCTCCTGTGAGAGAGAACGACAGCCAGCACAGAATTACATAGAGCCAGGAGGCCATGACATCAGGGCTCTTTCACTGAACACACAGGATCACATAGAGCCAGGAGGCCATGACATCAGGGCTCTTTCACTGAACACACAGGATCACATAGAGCCAGGAGACCATGACATCAGGGCTCTTTCACTGAACACACAGGATCACATAGAGCCAGGAGGCCATGACATCAGGGCTCTTTCACTGAACACACAGGATCACATAGAGCCAGGAGACCATGACATCAGGGCTCTTTCACTGAACACACAGGATCACATAGAGCCAGGAGGCCATGACATCAGGGCTCTTTCACTGAACACACAGGATCACATAGAGCCAGGAGACCATGACATCAGGGCTCTTTCACTGAACACACAGGATCACATAGAGCCAGGAGACCATGACATCAGGGCTCTTTCACTGAACACACAGGATCACATAGAGCCAGGAGACCATGACCAATTATCATTACCAATTATCATAGCAAAACAGCTTTTTCAAACAGTCTGTAATGCATTTTGGAAACGGGAGATGGGCTCATGGTGTAATGGGCCACCTGGCCTGAGAAACATAAGGAGGAAAGAAAAAGTAAGGACTTACTTCTGGTCATTATTTGGGTAGAACACACATATTTTGAATGCCTTCGGAAGGTTTTTTTTATTTTTTTTTAGCCATTTTAATCTAGATTAAATCCAGGATTGCAGGTAGATTAATCTAGAGCAGGAACTTTTTTTATTACAATTGTTTTTGCCTCCAGAACCGCCCCTAGTTACGACTCAGCACCATCCAGAACCGCCCCTAGTTACGACTCAGCAGCATCCAGAACCGCCCCTAGTTACGACTCAGCACCATCCAGAACCGCCCCTAGTTACGACTCAGCAGCATCCAGAACCGCCCCTAGTTACGACTCAGCAGCCTCCAGAACCGCCCCTAGTTACGACTCAGCAGCATCCAGAACCGCCCCTAGTTACGACTCAGCAGCCTCCAGAACCGCCCCTAGTTACGACTCAGCAGCATCCAGAACCGCCCCTAGTTATGACTCAGCAGCATCCAGAACCGCCCCTAGTTACGACTCAGCAGCATCCAGAACCGCCCCTAGTTACGACTCAGCAGCCTCCAGAACCGCCCCTATATGACTCAGCAGCCTCCAGAACCGCCCCTATATGACTCAGCAGCATCCAGAACCACCCCTAGTTACGACTCAGCAGCATCCAGAACCGCCCCTAGTTATGACTCAGCAGCATCCAGAACCGCCCCTATATGACTCAGCAGCATCCAGAACCGCCCCTAGTTACAACTCAGCAGCATCCAGAACCGCCCCTAGTTATGACTCAGCAGCATCCAGAACCGCCCCTATATGACTCAGCAGCATCCAGAACCGCCCCTAGTTACGACTCAGCAGCCTCCAGAACCGCCCCTATATGACTCAGCAGCATCCAGAACCGCCCCTAGTTACGACTCAGCAGCATCCAGAACCGCCCCTATATGACTCAGCAGCATCCAGAACCGCCCCTATATGACTCAGCAGCATCCAGAACCGCCCCTATATGACTCAGCAGCATCCAGAACCGCCCCTAGTTATTACTCAGCAGCATCCAGAACCGCCCCTATATGACTCAGCAGCATCCAGAACCGCCCCTAGTTACGACTCAGCAGCATCCAGAACCGCCCCTATATGACTCAGCAGCATCCAGAACCGCCCCTATATGACTCAGCAGCATCCAGAACCGCCCCTATATGACTCAGCAGCATCCAGAACCGCCCCTATATGACTCAGCAGCATCCAGAACCGCCCCTATATGACTCAGCAGCATCCAGAACCGCCCCTAGTTACGACTCAGCAGCATCCAGAACCGCCCCTATATGACTCAGCAGCATCCAGAACCGCCCCTATATGACTCAGCAGCATCCAGAACCGCCCCTATATGACTCAGCAGCATCCAGAACCGCCCCTATATGACTCAGCAGCATCCAGAACCGCCCCTAGTTATGACTCAGCAGCATCCAGAACCGCCCCTATATGACTCAGCAGCATCCAGAACCGCCCCTAGTTACGACTCAGCAGCATCCAGAACCGCCCCTATATGACTCAGCAGCATCCAGAACCGCCCCTATATGACTCAGCAGCATCCAGAACCGCCCCTATATGACTCAGCAGCATCCAGAACCGCCCCTATATGACTCAGCAGCATCCAGAACCGCCCCTATATGACTCAGCAGCATCCAGAACCGCCCCTATATGACTCAGCAGCATCCAGAACCGCCCCTATATGACTCAGCAGCATCCAGAACCGCCCCTAGTTACGACTCAGCAGCATCCAGAACCGCCCCTATATGACTCAGCAGCATCCAGAACCGCCCCTATATGACTCAGCAGCATCCAGAACCGCCCCTATATGACTCAGCAGCATCCAGAACCGCCCCTATATGACTCAGCAGCATCCAGAACCGCCCCTATATGACTCAGCAGCATCCAGAACCGCCCCTATATGACTCAGCAGCATCCAGAACCGCCCCTATATGACTCAGCAGCATCCAGAACCGCCCCTATATGACTCAGCAGCATCCAGAACCGCCCCTATATGACTCAGCAGCATCCAGAACCGCCCCTATATGACTCAGCAGCATCCAGAACCGCCCCTATATGACTCAGCAGCATCCAGAACCGCCCCTATATGACTCAGCAGCATCCAGAACCGCCCCTATATGACTCAGCAGCATCCAGAACCGCCCCTATATGACTCAGCAGCATCCAGAACCGCCCCTATATGACTCAGCAGCATCCAGAACCGCCCCTAGTTACGACTCAGCAGCATCCAGAACCGCCCCTATATGACTCAGCAGCATCCAGAACCGCCCCTATATGACTCAGCAGCATCCAGAACCGCCCCTATATGACTCAGCAGCATCCAGAACCGCCCCTATATGACTCAGCAGCCTCCAGAACCGCCCCTATATGACTCAGCAGCATCCAGAACCGCCCCTATATGACTCAGCAGCATCCAGAACCGCCCCTATATGACTCAGCAGCATCCAGAACCGCCCCTATATGACTCAGCAGCATCCAGAACCGCCCCTATATGACTCAGCAGCATCCAGAACCGCCCCTATATGACTCAGCAGCATCCAGAACCGCCCCTATATGACTCAGCAGCATCCAGAACCGCCCCTAGTTACGACTCAGCAGCATCCAGAACCGCCCCTATATAACTCAGCAGCATCCAGAACCGCCCCTATATGACTCAGCAGCATCCAGAACCGCCCCTATATGACTCAGCAGCATCCAGAACCGCCCCTATATGACTCAGCAGCCTCCAGAACCGCCCCTATATGACTCAGCAGCATCCAGAACCGCCCCTATATGACTCAGCAGCATCCAGAACCGCCCCTATATGACTCAGCAGCATCCAGAACCGCCCCTATATGACTCAGCAGCATCCAGAACCGCCCCTATATGACTCAGCAGCATCCAGAACCGCCCCTATATGACTCAGCAGCATCCAGAACCGCCCCTATATGACTCAGCAGCATCCAGAACCGCCCCTATATGACTCAGCAGCATCCAGAACCGCCCCTATATGACTCAGCAGCATCCAGAACCGCCCCTATATGACTCAGCAGCCTCCAGAACCGCCCCTATATGACTCAGCAGCATCCAGAACCGCCCCTATATGAAGGTCCTGGACACCAGCAGCTTTGTTGGACTGGTTTTAAAAACGGTAAATGGTGCATTTATATAGCAGCTTTTATCCAAAGCTCTTTACAATTAGTTCCTCACATTTTGACCCATTCACTCACACATTCACACACCGACGGCTCATCGGGAGCAGTGAGGGGTTAAGTGTCTTGCTCAAGGACACTTCGACATGCTGCCCGGGAATCGAACTGGGAACCTCCGGATTACCAGATGATTGCTCTACCTACCTTGCCCCAATAGTATTAGTATTATTAGTACAGTATAGCATTAGTATAGTATCAGTATTAGTATAGTATATTATTAGTATAGTATTAGTAGTATTAGTATTGTGATCGGCTGACAGGTGGACGAGTGCTTCTTACGTGGAAGTAGCCGTTCATGTTGAGACCGATGATGCCGAAGTGGTAGGACCTCGACACATCCGGGACGATGCACTCCCTGCCCTTCCTCTGCTCCGGCATGCGCATCCACATGTCCCAGTCCCACAGCTAGGACAGACAGCAGAGACACACGTCACTATAGAGACATGTCCCACAGCTAGGACAGACAGCAGAGACACACGTCACTATAGAGACATGTCCCACAGCTAGGACAGACAGCAGAGACACCTCACTATAGAGACATGTCCCACAGCTAGGACAGACAGCAGAGACACCTCACTATAGAGACATGTCCCACAGCTAGGACAGACAGCAGAGACACCTCACTATAGAGACATGTCCCACAGCTAGGACAGACAGCAGAGACACCTCACTATAGAGACATGTCCCACAGCTAGGACAGACAGCAGAGACACGTCACTATAGAGACATGTCCCACAGCTAGGACAGACAGCAGAGACACGTCACTATAGAGACATGTCCCACAGCTAGGACAGACAGCAGAGACACCTCACTATAGAGACATGTCCCACAGCTAGGACAGACAGCAGAGACACACGTCACTATAGAGACATGTCCCACAGCTAGGACAGACAGCAGAGACACGTCACTATAGAGACATGTCCCACAGCTAGGACAGACAGCAGAGACACCTCACTATAGAGACATGTCCCACAGCTAGGACAGACAGCAGAGACACCTCACTATAGAGACATGTCCCACAGCTAGGACAGACAGCAGAGACACCTCACTATAGAGACATGTCCCACAGCTAGGACAGACAGCAGAGACACACGTCACTATAGAGACATGTCCCACAGCTAGGACAGACAGCAGAGACACCTCACTATAGAGACATGTCCCACAGCTAGGACAGACAGCAGAGACACACCTCACTATAGAGACATGTCCCACAGCTAGGACAGACAGCAGAGACACGTCACTATAGAGACATGTCCCACAGCTAGGACAGACAGCAGAGACACCTCACTATAGAGACATGTCCCACAGCTAGGACAGACAGCAGAGACACCTCACTATAGAGACATGTCCCACAGCTAGGACAGACAGCAGAGACACCTCACTATAGAGACATGTCCCACAGCTAGGACAGACAGCAGAGACACGTCACTATAGAGACATGTCCCACAGCTAGGACAGACAGCAGAGACACCTCACTATAGAGACATGTCCCACAGCTAGGACAGACAGCAGAGACACGTCACTATAGAGACATGTCCCACAGCTAGGACAGACGGCAGAGACACCTCACTATAGAGACATGTCCCACAGCTAGGACAGACAGCAGAGACACGTCACTATAGAGACATGTCCCACAGCTAGGACAGACGGCAGAGACACGTCACTATAGAGACATGTCCCACAGCTAGGACAGACAGCAGAGACACCTCACTATAGAGACATGTCCCACAGCTAGGACAGACAGCAGAGACACCTCACTATAGAGACATGTCCCACAGCTAGGACAGACAGCAGAGACACCTCACTATAGAGACATGTCCCACAGCTAGGACAGACAGCAGAGACACCTCACTATAGAGACATGTCCCACAGCTAGGACAGACAGCAGAGACACCTCACTATAGAGACATGTCCCACAGCTAGGACAGACAGCAGAGACACCTCACTATAGAGACATGTCCCACAGCTAGGACATTAGACACTAATGCACGCACACATAGTTAACAGGAACACACACGCATCTGCGCTCGGGATGTTCGATATTGGCTTTTTTACCGATATCCGATATACCGATATTGTCCAACTCTTAACTTCCGATACCGATATATGCTGGGTCCCCCCCCAAAAAAACGAATCATTTGAGGTACTTAACATTACATATCTCTTGTCGTGGAATTAACACAACATTATGCATACTTTTGACAATAAATAAAATAAGAATTTGTTCTTACTTGCTTGCCTGGGTAAATAAAGGTTAAATAAAAATAGTAAAAAAAAATTTAAAACCGATACCGATAATATCCATTATTACATGGCGTTTTAACATTCGCCGAAATGCTTGATTGTGATTGGTCAATAGCGCTCAGCAGCGGTCCGTTATTACTCAATAACGGACCGCTGCCAGGGGCAACAGAGCAATAATGACCGCTGTTCGCAGCTGGAGCCATCAAGCCCACTGACACACACTGCATCAGTGCAATCAGACACACCTGCCGGCTGCCGGCGATAATAATCACTTTATTTGGGCTGACAGAGCCACAGAACAACTGCGTCTGCATTTGATCTCGTCTTGTCGATGGTGTAAAATGAATTAGGTATATTGTTAGGAAGTTAGCCATGTAATAAGCTGGATAATGTTTAGCTATACTCGGTCATTGTCGCAAAATAATTGACCTTCACTACGTTTAAAACACCTCAGCGAGGCGCCTCGGTGTTCTAAACTCTGTGTCGGTCAATTATTTTGCGACAATGACCTCGTAGCTATACATTATCCCTTACTTATTACATTTTAATGCCAATATCGGCCGATAATATCGGACATCCCTAATCTGCGCACACAAACACACAGCTCACCCTCTCAGGCAGCGTGACACAAACACACAGCTCACCTCCTCAGTGACACAAACACACAGCTCACCTCCTCAGTGACACAAACACACAGCTCACCTCCTCAGTGACACAAACACACAGCTCACCTCCTCAGTGACACAAACACACAGCTCACCTCCTCAGTGACACAAACACACAGCTCACCTCCTCAGTGACACAAACACACAGCTCACCTCCTCAGTGACACAAACACACAGCTCACCTCCTCAGTGACACAAACACACAGCTCACCCTCTCAGTGACACAAACACACAGCTCACCTCCTCAGTGACACAAACACACAGCTCACCTCCTCAGTGACACAAACACACAGCTCACCTCCTCAGTGACACAAACACACAGCTCACCTCCTCAGTGACACAAACACACAGCTCACCTCCTCAGTGACACAAACACACAGCTCACCTTCTCAGGCGTGGGCCACTTGGGCTCCAGCTCGTCCTTGTAGAGGCTCTTCTTCAGGACCCAGCCCAGACCAGGCATGCTCTCCACCCTGTAGAGGAGCGCAGGGTCCTCCGCTGTGTGCTCATAGCCCTGCAGAACACACACACACACACACCACACACCACACACCACACACCACACACACACACACACACACACACACACACAGGGGAGGAAATTAGGCCACTTTACTGGCCAAATGCTAGTATTTTTTACGTTTGGCTGGTAAAAAAAATCAGATACCCGCCAGTTGGCTGGTAAGCCAAAAAATTAGTTTCCTCCCCTGCTGGCGAGTATACAAAAAAATAAAACATTCTGCAATCACTGCACTGGCAAACAGTGCGCGTCTTCTGAGTGTTCGCTTTAGTTGACAGTGCCACGAGAGCACTGCACAAGACCACCCGCGGACATATAATTAAGCATTACATCATGCGCAGGAGTGGTTTGTGACCAATAAACCATGCCTAGGCATGGTTTATTGGTCACAAATCACGACTACAAGTGGTGTAAAGCTTTTATACAACTGCCAGATTCATCCAACCTTATTTCTATACAATAAACACACATTAATCGAAGATTTATTGAAAAAACCATCCGCCAGAAAAAGTAGTTCCCACAACTACAAAAAAGACAAGTTGCCTCCATGTGGAAGCAGCTTGAAGTGCATCCAACCAAACTAACACATCCAACTGTGTATTATTGGAATGATTGAGAGAAGTTGCCTCATGTGGAAGCAGCTTGAAGTGCATCCAACCAACTAACACATCCAACTGTGTATTATTGGAATGATTGATTGAAAATTTTATTACCAGATGCAGAATGGGTACAATACAGTATGGCTCAATACACACAATTGTTAAGGGAATGCAGACCTACTTTCCATAGAACTTCATTCTTAGATGCTTCTATATAAAGTGGGTAAAACAAATTAAAACGTTTTCTTTGCCCTATAGGAAAAAAACGTTTTCTTCGCCCTATTTTTTTATTTATTTCTTTTAGCCTAAACTTAACCAGTTGGAAACCAGGGGTACAGTAATAAAATTAGCAATCAACCAATCAATCAATTCAATAGACCATGCTCACTTAAAACAGCGCTGCTTCTCTCTCAGTCTGACTCCCCCGCTGTTGCAGACAGGAGTGTGTGTGTGTGTGTGTGTGTGTGTGTGTGTCACAGTGTGCGTGTGTGTGTGTGGTGTGTTTGTATGTGTGTGTGTGTGTTTGTGGGTACGCCAGCGTCGGACAGTGTGAGAGAGAACGCTGCAGTCAGTAGAAAGTAGGAAGGAAGAAATTTAAATCAATCAATTAATCAATCAATCAATCCGCGATTTTTCTTTTGTTCTAGATTGACTCAAGACCCATCAATTACATCATCCAACATTGTTTAAAGGACTAACACATTCCCCTTGACAGAATCGCTTCATATTTAGTCGTTATGGTGCTTTCAACATAACCATTTGTTGTCCGCGATCTTGTTTTCTCCCGGAGTGAGCCGGGGAGTGATATGTGATTCGGTTGTGGGCGGGTCCTGAGCCCAGGACCGTGGATTGTTGCCAATAAAGACGTGTAAATGGCCAATCAGAATCGAGAAATTTGCATGCTGTTGTATAATGTTTAATAAACATTTGCGCAGTACTGGCCAACCCGCGGACATATAATAAAAGTCCCGCGGTACTAGGCTAGCCATCAGGAGCACTCGCAAACAGATACCGTTAAACACAGCAGAAGATGGAAAACAGACAGACTGACCAATGGGAAACTGCATCCAACCCTAGTACAACCCTCGAGTATAAGTTACTAAGGACACATTTAAATCACAGAGGTGTAATGTTAGTCTACTGGAACTGTATACAGTGGTTAGCTTCTAGTTAGCGTTTTAGCTATAGCTGCTTGCTAGCTAACGTTAGCCCCGTGTGCTCAAAGCAGCCAGCTAGGTGTATCTGTTATGACTATAATGTTTCCAAAAAAAGCACCGGACTACGACGTAAGGTTAGACATTTTATTTCATGCTCAAAAGCCCCTGGCTTGCACATCGCAGTCACGAAAGGGGCTAGCTCAACCAGTGCAATGTGCACAACAGCACACCAACCCAACTGACGTTACCACAACACTTGACGGTACTTCACAGCACTGTCGTAAGACCACCGTGCTGTCTTAAAGGCACAGTGTGCCTACCCAGATGCATACACAACATTGACGCGGCTTGACATACAAAGAAGTAATTACAATTAGCGATTTTTTTTGTCTGGTAAAAAATCTGTTTGGCTGGTAAAAAAAATCAGATACTCGCCAGTTGGCTGGTAAGCCAAAAAGTTAGTTTCCTCCCCTGCACACACACACACACACACACACACACACACACACACACGGGGTGTAAAGTACTTGAGTAATTGTACTTCGTTACAATACTTAAGTACTGTTTTGGGGGATTTGTACTTTACTCGAGTATTATCAGGTTTGTATACTTTGTACTTTTACTCAATTACATTTCAGAGAAAAAAAACATACTTTTTACTCCTTACATTTAAAATGCAGACCTACAAAGTACAAATCTCGCAGGTCCAACTATTTTAATTAGTATATTTGTTTCTCTGGCTGAACTAACATTAACGTTATTAATCCTGCGGCCGCTCTTTATTTAAAAACAGCCAATCAAATCCCCATCAATGGAAAATGAACCTGCCCATACACATGCTGATTGGTCCTTGTGCAAGACTAGAAAGCGGGGATCTTTGATTAAACACCTGCTATCAGAAGAATAGACAGTCAGAGTGACGAGCTACAGAAGACGGCCACAAACGATAGTACGAGTGATGAAGAGGACGAAACAGAAAATGTCTTTGCCCCGGAATAAGAAAACGTTTTTACTTTTACTTTTTAGTACTTAAGTACCGTGGTCAGGGTTCAGGAGCAGTGGGCTCCACACAGTCTGCTGCCAGTACCGTGGTCAGGGTTCAGGAGCAGTGGGCTCCACACAGTCTGCTGCCAGTACCGTGGTCAGGGTTCAGGAGCAGTGGGCTCCACACAGTCCGCTGCCAGTACCGTGGTCAAGGACAAGGACCGGGTCTGGAGTCCAGGGCTGGGCATCACCAGAGGCCTCACCATACCATGTTATCACCAGACTTAAAGTCACCAGAGGCCTCACCATACCATGTTATCACCAGACGTAAAGTCACCAGAGGCCTCACCATACCATGTTATCACCAGACTTAAAGTCACCAGAGGCCTCACCATACCATGTTATCACCAGACTTAGTCACCAGAGGCCTCACCATACCATGTTATCACCAGACTTAAAGTCACCAGAGGCCTCACCATACCATGTTATCACCAGACTTAAAGTCACCAGAGGCCTCACCATACCATGTTATCACCAGACTTAAAGTCACCAGAGGCCTCACCATACCATGTTATCACCAGACTTAAAGTCACCAGAGGCCTCACCATACCATGTTATCACCAGACTTAAAGTCACCAGAGGCCTCACCATACCATGTTATCACCAGACTTAAAGTCACCAGAGGCCTCACCATACCATGTTATCACCAGACTTAAAGTCACCAGAGGCCTCACCATACCATGTTATCACCAGACTTAAAGTCACGACACGATAGTATTGCGATTCAAAATATATTGCGATATGCTGAGTATTGCGATATTAATATTGCGATTTATTGAACAAATGTTTTTTATTTACCCTTTTTTTTTTACATAAAACCAGACACACAATACATTAACAGTAGAAATCCACAATAAATCACAGGACTATGATCGACATAATAATAACAATAATGACAGTCCAGTACTTAAATCAAAAAAAATGTAGATTAAAAGATATACCCATAATAAATACAATACAATACATACATATGCTCTTGCTCGCTCTTCCCCCCCCCCTCAGGACCCCCTCTTGGACAATCCATCCATTATTCTGTTTAACACCAGGAATTACAAATTCATATGCTATCCTTTATCCTCTCCACCACATCTAACCAGATTGCTATGCTGGCTTCATTAACACCTAAAATTCGTGCAGTAGATATCTCTAGATAAATCACATCGAGATAGGTAAGAACTAGGGATGCTCGATATTGGCTTTTTTACCGATACCGATATACCGATATTGTCCAACTCTTAATTTCCGATACCGATATCAACCGATATCACATTTTAATGCCGATATCGGCCGATAATATCGGTAGGCCGATAATATCGGACATCCCTAGTAAGAACCCATACCCTCAATGGCGGTACGAGAGGAAACGGGTAGCACGAGTGTGCTGGAGCTCCTGGTCAAATAAGTTAAAAAAACGGATGAATAAAGACCCGAAAAGAAATAAAAAATGGAGATGCAATCAAGAAACAAGGAGGAAACAAGGAATGAGAAGAAGAGAGAAAATGAGGGATCTCTGAGAAGGGAGAATTTGAAGATACAAAATCCCCGTCGCGAGGGAAAGAGGGACCAGGTGGAAGGAGGAGGTGGGCCGGCCGCGCTCGACAGGGAAGTGCCAGGATGGGCGGTCTGCATGCAGGCCGAGATATTGGCATATATGAAAACAATGACGGACGCAATATTGGCAGATATGCAGACAACTACGGACACGATAAGGACCGATGTCGGGAGGCTGGGGGAGGAATTGAAGACGGAGCAGGAGGATATCGGGGGAGAAATGGATGCGGGACTCGAAGCGGTCAATGAAAAGATGGTGGAACAGGGTGAGAGCGTGGCGGCGTTGGAAGGGAGAACGGCAGAGGCGGAGGAATGGGAAACGAAGATACATGAAGTACTGACAATTGCAATTCTACAACAATAAAAAATGAAGGAAAAGCTGTCGGACATGGAAGGGAGACAGCGGAGAAATAATACCCGGTTATGGGGATTGGAGGACGGAGTGGAAAGGGAGTCTATGGCCCTGTATGTAGTGATGGAGATTCAGAGAGCCCACGGGGCGCCTGCGCCGAAGCAGCCCGCTGGCAGGCCCCCCGAGAGCGGTTACTATTAACTTTTTGAGATTCGAGGTGAAGGAAATGATAAGGAGACGTGAAGGAAGAGACGAGGTGAGACATGGGGAGGCGAACGAGAGGAGTACATCAAGAACGGATTAACCACCCCAGCTATAGACAATAATGCCCAATGGAACACATACACGAACACGCACTATAATCACTGCAGATGGAAATAATTAGGAGGGTAAATATACAACACATAGAATAATTGGAGGAGTAAACATGCTACACACACTGAATGGAGAACTATAATCACACAGAGGTTTACACACATTGGACTGGGATGAAGGAGAGTCAATGGAACATGGGACTCGAATCACAGGAGGACTGGAAGGTGGGGGTCTCGGAACAGGAGGAAAAGCAGACAGAGAACTTTGACCAGGAGCTCTAGCACAATAGACAACACGAATGTTGGACAATTATAGTGAGATGAAGGGGGGCCAAGACATCAGGCACCCCTCGCCACTAGGCAGAGCCCTCTCAACAGGAGAGCCAATACTCTGCACCTACCAGCAGGGGAGAGGGGGAGACACAAGGATCCCCCGTACACCTTGGGAGCAATTTATGTAAAGTATATATGTTTTAAATGTGCACATGGACAAATATGAAGGACAAGAATTCAAAATGTTGGACATGAAGAGAGGCTTGGAGAGCCTCCTGCGGGGGGTATCTTCGTCTCTGGGGGGGGGGGGGCTTCTCCAGTAGGAGGGCTGATCCCCCTCCAAACCGCCAACCGGGGAAAGAGTGTGCTTATTGTATTGTTAGTTTTATTTTCATAAACGTGTGCGGTGATGTCGGTGACATGGGAGGTACAGTGGGTTTCCTGGGGTCCTCGGCGGTCAGGTGTCGGGGCCGGGGGGGCACCGGGCTTGGCGTCGCAGGGGGTTGGGGGGCCATTGAGGCGTGGTGCTTAGACCTTCTGCGGACCTGGGCTTGGGGCTATAGTGGGCCAGGGGCCTGGTGGGTGGGGTGGGGGCTCTGGGGGCTCGGCTCTGTGCATGGTGGACCAGGATATGGGGGTGTTCCATCTCTCGGGGAGGAGGGCGGGAGGGAGGGGTCTCTCACAGGGGGATCAGAGAGGCTGGGCTTTGCCCGGCGGGGCCCTGTGTGTTGGGTGGCCGATGGGCATGGGGTGGGGCTCTCTGGGGCATGGGGAATAGCGGGCTTGGCTCGGTGGGGGGGGGGGGTCCCCTATCCTTTCCTCTACTGGGCCTGGCCCAATTGATTCAAGGGACCCGTGTCGATGGGGGCCCGGCCACGGGTGCAGCGGCCTAAGATATGGGGGGCGCCAATGGGCTCAACTCGGGGGGGGGGGGGGGGGGGTCGGGGGTCAGCGTGTATGCGGTTTGACCCGGGAGAGTGGGATCCCGTGGGTTGTGGGTTGGTTGTGCGTGGGGTGGGGGGCTTGGTGGCATGGGAGGTAGCGGGCTTGGCTCGGAGGGGGGGGTATTGCCCCTCGCCCCTTTACTGGGTCGGGCCCAATCAGATTCAAGATACCCGTGTCGCTGAGTGCTGGACCCTGTGTGGGACGGACCTGGGATGCGGGGGAGCCCAGTTTCTAGGGGGGGAGGGTGGGGGTTCCTCTTGCGGGGGTCTGGGAGGATGAGCGCAGCCGAGTTCAAGGGGCCCACATCATTGTACTGTTGTGTTATTGATGTTATTGTATATGTTGTGTTGTAACTTGTATGTGTTCAATAAAAATGTAAGTTTAAAAAAAAAAAGAACCCATACCTTCCGGCACATTTTATCCGGTTGAATCCAGCGTGATGCTATCAGCTTTTTAGCAGCCGTAAGACCGGACAAAATTAGTCTCTTTCCTGTATAGAGGCTGCTAACTGAGAAACATCATTCAACAACAATACAGAAGGCAGTACAGGTATGGTCAGAAATAAAAAATTCTGATAATTGCATGGCTACTTCTTCCCAGAATATCTTAACAGGAGGGCATTCCCAATACATATGCATAAATGTATCAATATCACCGTTTAAACATAAGGAGCATCGAGAGTCTTGTTTGAGCCCCATTAGGTGCAAACGTCTAGGAGTCAGGTAAGTCCTATGAATAAAATTAAGATTAATCTGTTGATGATCCGGGTTGCGTGATGACAGCCGTACGTTTGCCCAAACTTCATCCCAATCAAAATCTACTTCCAAGTTTGGGATATCCTTCCTCCAAACTGAGTCTAGGGGAAGGACATCATATGAGGACGTAAGTAAGTGACGATAAAAATCAGAGACGAAGCCTCTCGATGTCTCCTTTTCATAAAATAATTTGTGATATCTGTGGTGCTCAAGTGGCACCTTTAATGGGACTCCATGAGCCCTTAAAGCTGCTCTTAATTGGATTTGGTGAGGTTAAATTTGTTAGATATATCTTTATAGCTGCAAAAACCCCGGTCGTTGAAGACATCCCCCAATGTATGTATGCCCTTCTTTTCCCATTTGGTAAATCTGATAGGTTGTTGTGCAATAAGGAGTGAATTGTTAATAAATAGGGGAGAATGACTATGCCATTTATGTTGGTTAGTAAATTTTTTATGTGCGTCACGCCATATCCGGATAACATGTGTAATAAGAGGGCCAAATTTCAAGTTGCATTGCTTAATTGATAAGTTGGTGTATACTATATCCTGCAGTCTATGTGGTGCCACTATGTTCTCCTCTAATGGTCTCCAGGATACAGATGCTTGAGAATCAAACCAGGTGATCAGTGGTCTTAAAGAGAACGCTTTAAAATAATAGTTGAAGTCTGGAAATGCTAAACCCCCGTCGGCTTTATTTCTCTGTGCAGTGGATCTTTTTATTCGTGGAGGTTTGTTGTTCCAAATAAATTTATATGCAGCGGATTGTAATTTTTGCCAGTAACCAACAGGGGGGGGGGGGGGGGGGGGGGGGGGTAACAGCAACATCGAGCTGAAAAAGTTGATTCTAGGTAAAACATCCATCTTAACTATTGATGCTCGGGCCTGTACTGAGTTTTTTAGTTTTGACCACCTGCTGAAGTCGTTTGTGATCCTATCTAGGAATCCGGTATAATTATACTTCACTGTTTGGCAAATAGTGGGGAATATTTCAACTCCAAGACATCTAAAGTGTTCTACCATGGGTATATTTGCTGGGAGGATGGTAGCCTTCGCAGTCACATTAAGTGAAAGGAAGGCAGATTTTGGCCAGTTTATCTTAAATCCCGATAGATTACCAAAATCATCTATTACTTTGAGAAGATGAGGTAGTGAGGTGGTAGGGTTTTGCATGCACATTATTACATCGTCTGCATATAAACTGATATGATGCTGTGTGCCCTTAATTGAAATCGGCTCTATGGATTGGGATTGTCTTATATACTGTGCCAAAGGTTCTAGAGATAGAGCAAACAGTCCGGGACTAAGAGGACAACACTGTCTGGACGAACGCGACACAGGGACGTTTGGGGAGGTGAATTTCCCTGTTATAATCATGGCAGATGGATCTGTGTATAGTACTTTGATCGTATTAATGAATCCATCTCCTAACCCCATCCTTCCAAGTACTGCCCATAAATAAGACCATTCCAACCTATCAAAGGCCTTCATCGCATCCAAGGATAATACAGCTACAGGAGGTACAGCTTCCTTGCTGGCGTCTATCACATGCCGTAACCGTCTAAGATTATCCGTGATCAGGCGGCCACTTATGAAGCCTGTCTGATCAGGGTGAACTAAAGATGTCATATGCTTTTGAAGTCTGATGGCTAGTACCTTAGCGTACAGCTTAATATCGGTTCCGAGGAGGCTTAAGGGTCTATAACTACCACATTCGGTGGGGTCTGTCTTTTTTAAGGAGGACAGATATAAGTGCCATATTAACGTCCCTGGAGAAGTTCCCCTCTTTGATTGAGTATAAAATCATGTCAAGTAATAGGGGTCCAATTACATCCCAACATGAGAGGTACAGTTCTGGTGGGATACCATCCCATCCAGGGGCCTTACCACTTTGCAATTCAGATATAGCCTCCCTAAGTTCCTCTAGTGTAATAGGTACATCTAACTGTTTAGCATCTTCCTCAGAAATTTTAGGTAGGTTAATTTGATCAAGAAATGTATCCAGTTTATTATGATCGAATACCACTTCTGACTTGTATAGGTTAGAGTAAAACGCACTAAAAGTCTTGTTGATTTTCTTGGGGTCTGTAACAAGTCCCTGTTGGTCCTTAGTAGCGGGTATATCAGCAAATTGTGCATTGGATCGTATCTTCATAGCTAGTAGGTGACTCGGTTTAGAGCCATGAAAGTAATAATGTTGTCTTGTACTGCATATTTGAAATTCAGATTGTTGTCTTAAAATGGAGTTAATCTCTTTTTTTAACACTTTAATTTGAGACTCCAATTGACATGAGTAGTTGCGTTGTAAAGAGGAGAACAACAACGAGTGTAGCGTTTCCAGTTCTACCAATTTGGATTGACGTTTCTTGCGGAGGTTGGAGGCAAAGACAGTAGTGTTTTCCTTAATAAAACCCTTTACCGATCTCCATAACATTCTGGGGTCTTGTACCAAACCCGCATTAATCTGCAGGAAATCATTTAGTTTAATGTTGAATTGTAAATTGAATTCAGTGTTTTTCAACAGTGTCGAGTTAAAACGCCATCTTGTCATTCTACTAAATGAGCCCTTTAGTCAAAAGCTATCAAATAGTCTAGGGGAAGCAAAAACATAATCTATTCTAGAAAATGTCTTGTGTCTTGCTGAGAAAAAAAAGAGTACTCTCGGGCCGTTGGGTTGAGTAATCGCCACAGATCATTTACACCTGTATCCTTGGACCAAGCCTGTAATGCATTAGAGGCCTGTTTCTGATCATTGGAAGTGGTGAGATTAGATTTATCAATCAAGGGATCCCAGATGGCATTAAAATCCGCACCAGTTATAAATGAATACTCAGGGAGATCCAACATTGTTCTAGTGAGAGTAGCGTAGAAGTTAGCGTCGTAAAGATTAGGGGCATAAGCCGCTACCAAAGCGATTTTCCTGTTACTGTAGTCTATCTTAGCAATGGTTACTCGTCCGTCTGCATCAGACCATACGTCCAACAATTTAATATTCAACTTTCGTTTCACAACTATAGCTACACCACGAGATCTAGCTCCAAAAGATGAGTAGCTTATGTTTTGATATATTTTATCCGCCAGCTTTACATTGTTAGCCAATAAAAGGTGCGTTTCGCTTAAAAGAGCCACATCAACCTGTTTGCTTTTCATCAATGTAAGCACGCTTTTGTGTTTATGTTGTATGTTTAGACCCCCAGTATTCCAAATCAATATATTCAAACTAGCCATAATCTAAACAGGTTGCAGTATTTCTGTGTGTAATTCGTCTGGAGTAGCGATTCGATACGTATGGATATTTCCCCCCACCACTAGTCTGGAGTATCGCCTCGTCTCCACTAGACAGGGTTCAGCCACACTGTCTGGCACACAGTGAGCGTCCACTGTCTTTAGAACCTGGGTGAGACAGACACCTTTCACAACCTGGCCAGCTGGGATTGGTGCGTCCATCATACCAAAATTGGTGGAGTGAATTTTGAAATGTTGCCCAAATGAGAGAAAACTGGGTTTTTTCAATGTATATTTGGTTTATAAACTGATATATAGAGACAAGCTTTAAGATGTGTGTTACCATTATCATCAGGGTTTGCATCTGTGACTGTCTCTAGTCAAACTAGACTGAGAGCTCAGGGCTCCGAGGTCATCGGCAGGGTGGTAACATAAACACTGATAACAGCAGGCACAGGGCACAGGAAGAGAGCGATGGAGGTTGACAGTAATGAAACGTTTTGAAATGTGTGAAAGGTTAAAGCTGTTGTCATGGCAGCGGCACATAGTAACCAGGGGAGGGGCGGGCCGTCGTTGCTATGACGAAGATCATATAAATCGAACAGTGGTTCCGGGTAAGGGCAGATCGACTACAATCTGACTAGGACTGAGATCACACAGAAGAGAAGAAACCATCAGAGACTCCCTCCTCTCATCACAGAGAGTGGGGGGGGGGAAGGATGCCACATCATCATTAGTCACGACACGATAGTATTGCGATTCAAAATATATTGCGATATGCTGAGTATTGCGATATTAATATTGCAATTTATTGAACAAATGTTTTTTATTTACCCTTTTTTTTTTACATAAAACCAGACACACAATACATTAACAGTAGAAATCCACAATAAATCACAGGACTATGATCGACATAATAACAATAATGACAGTCCAGTACTTAAATCAAAATAAATGTAGATTAAAAGATATACCCATAATAAATACAATACAATACATATGCTCTTGCTCGCTCTTCCCCCCCCCCTCAGGACCCCCTCTTGGACAATCCATCCATTATTCCGTTTAACACCAGGAATTACAAATTCATATGCTATCCTTTATCCTCTCCACCACATCTAACCAGATTGCTATGCTGGCTTCATTAACACCTAACATTCGTGCAGTAGATATCTCTAGATAAATCACATCGAGATAGGTAAGAACTAGGGATGCTCGATATTGGCTTTTTTACCGATACCGATATACCGATATTGTCCAACTCTTAATTTCCGATACCGATATCAACCGATATCACATTTTAATGCCGATATCGGCCGATAATATCGGTAGGCCGATAATATCGGACATCATTTCTATAGAAATGTAGAAAAGAAAATTATTATTATTATTATTATTTTTTTAAACAGATACAGATATTTTCCGATATCACATTTTAATGCCGATATCGGCCGATAATATCGGACATCCCTAGTAAGAACCCATACCCTCAATGGCGGTACGAGAGGAAACGGGTAGCACGAGTGTGCTGGAGCTCCTGGTCAAATAAGTAAAAAAAATGGATGAATAAAGACCCGAAAAGAAATAAAAAATGGAGATGCAATCAAGGAACAAGGAGGAAACAAGGAATGAGAAGAAGAGAGAAAATGAGGGATCTCTGAGAAGGGAGAATTTGAAGATACAAAATCCCCGTCGCGAGGGAGAGAGGGACCAGGTGGAAGGAGGAGGTGGGCCGGCCGCGCTCGACAGGGAAGTGCCAGGATGGGCGGTCTGCATGCAGGCCGAGATATTGGCATATATGAAAACAATGACGGACGCAATATTGGCAGATATGCAGACAACTACGGACACGATAAGGACCGATGTCGGGAGGCTGGGGGAGGAATTGAAGACGGAGCAGGAGGATATCGGGGGAGAAATGGATGCGGGACTCGAAGCGGTCAATGAAAAGATGGTGGAACAGGGTGAGAGCGTGGCGGCGTTAGAAGGGAGAACGGCAGAGGCGGAGGAATGGGAAACGAAGATACACGAAGTACTGACAATTGCAATTCTACAACAAGAAAAAATGAAGGAAAAGCTGTCGGACATGGAAGGGAGACCGCAGAGAAATAATACCCGGTTATGGGGATTGGAGGACGGAGTGTAAAGGGAGTCTATGGCCCTGTATGTGGTGATGGAGATTCAGAGAGCCCACGGGGCGCCTGCGCCGAAGCAGCCCGCTGGCAGGCCCCCCGAGAGCGGTTACTATTAACTTTTTGAGATTCGAGGTGAAGGAAATGATAAGGAGACGTGAAGGAAGAGACGAGGTGAGACACGGGGAGGCAAACGAGAGGAGTACATAAAGAACGGATTAACCACCCCAGCTATAGACAAAGAAAAAAAAGAGTACTCTCGGGCCGTTGGGTTGAGTAATCGCCACAGATCATTTACACCTGTATCCTTGGACCAAGCCTGTAATGCATTAGAGGCCTGTTTCTGATCATTGGAAGTGGTGAGATTAGATTTATCAATCAAGGGATCCCAGATGGCATTAAAATCCGCACCAGTTATAAATGAATACTCAGGGAGATCCAACATTGTTCTAGTGAGAGTAGCGTAGAAGTTAGTGTCGTAAAGATTAGGGGCATAAGCCGCTACCAAAGCGATTTTCCTGTTACTGTAGTCTATCTTAGCAATGGTTACTCGTCCGTCTGCATCAGACCATACGTCCAACAATTTAATATTCAACTTTCGTTTCACAACTATAGCTACACCACGAGATCTAGCTCCAAAAGATGAGTAGCTTATGTTTTGATATATTTTATCCGCCAGCTTTACATTGTTAGCCAATAAAAGGTGCGTTTCGCTTAAAAGAGCCACATCAACCTGTTTGCTTTTCATCAATGTAAGCACGCTTTTGCGTTTATGTTGCATGTTTAGACCCCCAGTATTCCAAATCAATATATTCAAACTAGCCATAATCTAAACAGGTTGCAGTATTTCTGTGTGTAATTCGTCTGGAGTAGCGATTCGATACGTATGGATATTTCCCCCCACCACTAGTCTGGAGTATCGCCTCGTCTCCACTAGACAGGGTTCAGCCACACTGTCTGGCACACAGTGAGCGTCCACTGTCTTTAGAACCTGGGTGAGACAGACACCTTTCACAACCTGGCCAGCTGGGATTGGTGCGTCCATCATACCAAAATTGGTGGAGTGAATTTTGAAATGTTGCCCAAATGAGAGAAAACTAGGGCTGGGCGATATGGCCTAAATATGATATCACGATATTTTCTGACCTTTCGGCGATACACGATACACATCACGATGTTTTTCTTTTTTACCCCAAACAATTCATTATGAGGCTTACCAAGACAGTATTTGAGTTTGCAAGCTAACATTAAAGACTAAATAAAATACCCATGCATTTAGCATTTTTATATTATATATTAGATTTAGATTATTAGATTATATATTGCTATGAGATATTATATGATTTAGATATGAAATATGATGAATTGAAAATGGGGGACCCTGATGTAAACAAGACTAAAGTCTTTCTCTGGTCTGCATCCCCTTAACAATTGTATGTATTGAGCTGTACTGTACCCATTCTGCAATATGTTAATATCGTTTTAAATCAATCAATCAATAGCATTTTAATGAAACTACTGTATATATGTATGTCTCTAAATGTTTTGATGAATTGAAAATGGAGGACCCTTATGTAAAAAAGCCGAAAGTCTTTTTCTGGTCTTCATCCTCCTGTACTGTATTGTACCCATTCTGCAACCTTTTAATAAAGTTTTCATTCATTCATTCTGACGGAAACATAATCATTTTGATTGACAGTCGAGTCTGCCAATGACGTCACACCGCTTGCACCCGCCCTGCTGTTCTTAGCACCAATCGGCAAGCGCTATTAGTTTTGACTTCCTGAATGTCCTGTGTGCTGAACAACAACAAAGCTACTAGTAACGTTAGCTCCCCGCAGCCGTCGAGTAGGAGACCAGTGCTCCACAGGATGACTAAATGAGGCATAATGATTTTACTACAACGAATGTTATAATAAAAGCCTTTCCATACATCTGTCTGATTGAAAACTTTATTAACAGACCGCGGAATGGGCATATCTCAGCACGGGCTGAGATATGAACGAGTAACGTGTGGACAGATTGACGCGACACAATCCTCTTGGGCAAAACATCACGATATCCACGATACGTTGAAAAAGTGTATCGTTAATGAACTGTACCCGATATTTATATAATATCGTCATATCGCCCAGCCCTAGAGAAAACTGGGTTTTTTCAATGTATATTTGGTTTATAAACTGATATATAGAGACAAGCTTTAAGATGTGTGTTACCATTATCATCAGGGTTTGCATCTGTGACTGTCTCTAGTCAAACTAGACTGAGAGCTCAGGGCTCTGAGGTCATCGGCAGGGTGGTAACATAAACACTGATAACAGCAGGCAGAGAGCGATGGAGGTTTTGACAGTAATGAAACGTTTTGAAATGTGTGAAAGGTTAAAGCTGTTGTCATGGCAGCGGCACATAGTAACCAGGGGAGGGGCGGGCCGTCGTTGCTATGACGAAGATCATATAAATCGAACAGTGGTTCCGGGTAAGGGCAGATCGACTACAATCTGACTAGGACTGAGATCACACAGAAGAGAAGAAACCATCAGAGACTCCCTCCTCTCATCACAGAGAGTGGGGGGGGGAAGGATGCCACATCATCATTAGCTTTGGCTAACAAGGCCTGAGCCACCATTGGACTGAATAACAGCAGAGACGATAGCAATGAAAATACAATCTGATAACATCTGGGCTGAGGCTTCTGTTTATATCAATAAACAACGCTCTTTCAACAAAGGTATGCTGTCAAGGTGTCGAATTCTTACGAAGGTGGTGAATTATTATGGTTGCGGATTGCACTAACGGGGAATGATAAGGATTGTATCAGCCAGGGTGAAGACATCGGAGAGTTAAAACACAACGCAGACGGTCAGTGGATGGAGAGACGATAACACAAGCCAAACAGACGAAGACGTGATACCGGCTGATTGATCAGAATCTAACACCAGCAACCAGAGAGTTTACAATAAACACAATGGAGACATAACCCTAACCATGCTAGACTGTGGCTAGCCCCAGCCAGGCTGAACATAGCTAATGGAGACACATACCCAACCATACCCTGCTAGACCATGGCTAGACCCAGCCAGGCTGAACATAGCTAATGGAGACACAAACCCAACCATACCATGCTAGACCGTGGCTAGCCCCAGCCAGGCTGAACATAGCTAATGGAGACACAAACCCAACCATACCATACCATGCTAGCCCCAGCCAGGCTGAACATAGCTAATGGAGACACAAACCCAACCATACTAGACCATGGCTAGCGCCAGCCAGGCTGAACATAGCTAATGGAGACACAAACCCAACCATACTAGACCATGGCTAGCGCCAGCCAGGCTGAACATAGCTAATGGAGACACAAACCCAACCATACCATACAATGCTAGACTGTGGCTAGCCCCAGCCAGGCTGAACATAGCTAATGGAGAGACATAGCCTAAGTACCTATAGCATGCATGTCCTTTATTAGGGATGCACCGAATATTTGACCACCGAAAAATTATCGGCCGAAAATGGCTAAAAAGGGCACTTTCAGCCGAAAGGTTTTAGCACCGAAAATATATCACAGAATGTCAAATAACGTGTTGTTGTGATGACGTAATCAAAACGTGGCTACAGACATAGCATGCGCAACGTGTAACGTGAGCAACTTGACAGCTCTTCCTGCGTTCTGCAGCCTGTGACAACTCCTCTTGGGACTCACGCTGTTTCTATGTAAACTCCGCGAGCAACGCATCCAATAAATGCAGCTTTAACATCCTCGTCTATTACTATATGCCCGTCACGGTTAAAAACCTTAGCTAGCTTAACGTTAGTGTTAAGCTAGCTAACAATGCTTCCATTCCTCACTTTCACTAGTCTCTCTTAAGCTACGTCATCCCCCGCTAAGAGTCACAGGAGATGTAGTAAAGACAACAGTCCTTCCATGTAGGCTAGAACGCCGTGAATTATGACTCGGTAACCACTACAGTAACATCATTAAGTCTGCTATAAGCTATTCTCCCTCTCGTGTGTGTGTCTTTATGCAGATCTTTATGCAGTTTTAAAGCACCTTGGCTTTGTTCTGAATGCACTTTGTTGTAGTTATCCTACAGAGAAAAGAAAATGCACTTGACTTTAATGCACATTTTGTTGTATGCAAAGAGAAAATGTTTAAATTGTACAATCTTTCAGCAGTCAGTCTGGAATTAATGTATGCATTCAAAAGTGCTGAATAAATTTTTTATGGGCCCATAATAGTGATTATTAATATTATTTAAGTTAAGTTTTGCCATAATCATGTCTTTTGCCATAATCAGGTAGCTGAAAAAAAAAAATACACTATATATATATTTATATTAATAATTTTCGGCCTTTCGGCATTCGGTTTTCGACAGACAGACAGACAGACAGACAGACAGACAGACAGACAGACAGACAGACAGACAGACAGACAGACAGACAGACAGACAGACAGACAGACAGACAGACCTGGTCGTTCCAGGCTGAGATGCAGTACAAGCTGTCATCCTCATTCAGTAGGTGGATCGTCTGGCTCAGAAAACTACAAGACAAAAACAAAAACACCATTATTATTATTATTATTACAATCAACAACCTCAGATCATCAACACCACTACCAATACATACCATTTGTTCAAAACGTCAACACCACAAAATCATCATCATAATTATCATCGTCCTCAGCATCCTCATCATCAACAGAACTAAGCAATCATCTGTAAAGGTCTTTAAACAGGTGGATATAACAGCATCAGTATCATCAGATCAACTCAACTACACTAACAACTAAACTATAACAAGAGCATCAACAACTCTCCTCACTGAGTGAACTCTGTCTGAACTCTGTGTGGCCTCACTACACACACAGATAACTCACTACACAGTACACACACAACTCACTACACAACTACACACACAGATAACTCTCTACACAGTACACACACACACACAACTCGCTACACAACTACGCACACAGATAACTCTCTACACAGTACACACACACACACGGAACAAACTTAACTTTTTGACTTACCAGCCATTTGGCTGGTAGATTTACGAGCCGGGCAGATTTTTTACCAGCTAAAAATTATAAATAGCTTTTTAGTATATCGCCATGTGTTATTATTACTATATAATACTCTCATATGCTATTTTCAATTAATATCATAAACAACATAAGGAATATTATCATAATTTTGAGTGGACTGAAGGAATGAGTCAGTGTTAACACTTTGAGTGCCGGGACCCGTCTTTAGACGTCTTTGCTGGCCATGCTAAAGTTGCCGGAGGACGCGTTACGTCGTCCTTATATCAATATTTCAAAAATCTGCGATCGGATTCATATGTCCCCTCCGCTGGCCTGAGATCCACCAGCAGGACCCATTGAGCTCTCTGGCGGTTCAGGAGCGCCATCTGGTGGCCGATCGGCGCAATCGCCAAACAGGATGTTGAATAGAGGTTGTCATGACGACCGTAGTACTTCCGGGCGCTCGCTATAGTTCATGGGACTCTGGCTCGTCACGCTACACGGTGATCGATTGGCAATAACTCGATAAACAACATGATTTGGACGTATATACCATTATACAAGCTGGAGATGGACCGGGTAAAAATATATCCCATAATGATAAGATTTCTACTCGACGATGATCGCCCAACGGCGCGCGGAGACTGGGGTGAGTTTCAGCGTGTAACGTTACCGTCTTCGATACTAACTGCTATTATCAACATTTGACCCACATTAGATGATTGGTATAACGCTGCCCACGGAATTATAAACGCCCCCTCGCCCATCCGGTCAACATCAGATGACGTGTAGTAACTTCTAGAAGTACGTCTAGTTGGAATTTTTTATATCGCGCTGATTGCCATCAAACTGTATTTCATCATCAATATAATGCATTTGGGGCTATATATCACGTTCTGGAGAAAGCTGCAGAAAGAGATGAAAACATACTTATACATTAGACCATACTTTACTATGAATATGTGAATGAAAAAGTTTAACGTTGCTACACAATGAACAATACATATAGGACTTTGAATGGGCCCTAATAATGGCAATGTAGCAACAGAATTTAAAAAGTTATAGCCCTGCAAAGAAGGGGACTTTCTCCATAGATAAATAAATAGCGCTGGCAATCTATGGTATATCATGAATTTAACCTTAGGCAGCCAAAGTGTTAATAGTTTTAAATGCAAATAATTTATTGAAACATAGAAGTGGGGTCGGGACACACACACACACACTGTGTTTCAACTCACCACCCCTGCATCATATTGTAGTCTGTCTTCAAACTTCCACTCCTCTCGAAACTTTTTTATATTTGAATATCAACATTATCGGTCCATCCTCAGTAATCCTCAATTTACTATAATATACTCCTGTCCTGAGTCCTGACTAGTGACTTTGTCGTCTTTCCAAACGCACGCACACACAGACACAGGGAAGGGGAGAGTGCCTCCCCCCCCCCCCCCCATTTCCCTTTCCTCAGTCCACACTGTCTGCTGTTCACTATGGCTCTGCCTCGTCTGATCAGGATTAGCTTGTTAGCTTACGTTAACGTTGTAGTGATTGGTACATAAGCGTTAATTTCGGGCGATGTGGGCATAAAGGAATGGTGACGGTGCAAAGCATGTAGATGCATTTGACTCGTTGTGAGAAGAAAAAAAAACACCACAGACTTATTTTGAGTCTGTAGGCGCACTGCTGTGTTAACGCTGCTCTGCTTTCAGAAGCACTCTGTTTTCAAGAAACACGGAGTGGGCGCATATCATGACTCGCGGAGTTGCTACAGGGTTTTTCAAAATAAGAGTATCATATGAACCTGAACGTTGCTAGCTGCCGGAGCCCAGATATTATGACTGGAGCTGCGCTTGGGGCGGAAATGAGACCCGCACAGGATTTTCAAAATAAGAGTATCGATATGAACTACACGCCAGATGGCGGGCAGAGCTATTATTTTTAGTCGCCAGACGTTAAATCTACAGGCCATTGGCGAATGGCGTGTGGTTATTTTGTTCCCTGCACATAACTCACTACACAGTACACACACACACAACTCACTACACAAACACACAGAGAACTCACTACACAAACACACATCACACACACACAGAGACCTCACTACACAAACACACATCACACACCCTCAGAGAACTGACTACACAAACACACATCACACACCCTCAGAGAACTCACTACACAACTACACACCCTCAGAGAACTCTCTACACAACTACACATATCACACACCCTCAGAGAACTCTCTACACAACTACACACCCTCAGAGAACTCACTACTGGGGGGGGGGGGGGGGCAGCAGGGGGGGGCATTTAAAAGGATACAGTTCACTTTTAACACATTGGCGGCCACTGGGATTAGACGGGCCCCACTCTATAAGGCCAGCTTCTCATAACAAGGTTTCACTCTGCGTGAGGTTGTTTGTAGAGCTAAATCTATATTTAAAATGATTGCTATGCGTCTATTGTCATCATCAATTGACACTATAAACCTTCCCTTCAATATGCCATAAAGAAATAATTTTTTCATCAATACGTTCCTATTTTATAGCGTCGTGAATATGAACTATATACCGCAATGTTCTAGGCTAATTCCTGCAAAGCTAGTTACAGGGCTAATAGCTAATAACGTTAAATCGATTGGCATTTCGGCCATACACAAGCTAGAGATAAAAATCTAAATGCATATGATCGATATCATGTTCCACCATGAATGCATGAAAGGGGGGGGGGGCGGGGGAAGTCGTTTCTGATTATTGATTACCAATAACGGCATTCATTATTGAAGCCTCATATGCTGATCAGAGGCTTGGCTATGAGAGCAAGGCCCGATCGGGCTGTAATTTACGTCAAATAGCTCTTACCTGTGGCCGGTTGGATCCCAAAAAGGATTTCCCAGTTATTGATCGCCATCTGGTAGATCGATATGTCCATTGGCTGATGCTATATGTGCCCAGGTATGGACTTCAGGGTCATGTTGAGGGATCTTAATTTTTTTTTTTTTTACATATTATGAAAGTACAGATTCATACCTTCAAAATAAGCCATCACTTGAACATTTTGGTGGGATACTTTGCAAGCTACTTCCTATGATTCATGGTGATATCACAAAACGTATTCAGAGATAATAGCCTTCAAGAGACGAGCAGGCTATTCGGTGACAATAGTGAAACAACTACAACACTACCCAGAATTCATTGTAATCCATGGCCCCCCTCTCTCTAGGGCAATTAACACCTGGCAGCTTTCCAGTCTGAGGCCCTTTGTTATTACAATGAGTCTGGTGACTGCAAACACAACACCCAGAGGAAAAAGGAAAAGTCATGATAGTTTATTAAAAAATTAGTGTGGTAGTGAAAGGTTAACCTTCTGTAGTGTGGTAGTGAAATGTTAACCTTCAGTAGTGTGGTAGTGAAAGGGTTAACCTTCTGTAGTGTGGTAGTGAAAGGTTAACCTTCTGTAGTGTGGTAGTGAAAGGGTTAACCTTCTGTAGTGTGGTAGTGAAAGGTTAACCTTCTGTAGTGTGGTAGTGAAAGGGTTAACCTTCTGTAGTGTGGTAGTGAAAGGTTAACCTGGACCTACAAAAGGCCTTTGACACGGTCAATCACTCCATTCTGATTGACAAGCTAAAAGCAATTGGTTTTGATAGTCTATCAGTGAGCTGGATGCAATCCTACCTTGAGGGGAGGGAACAGATGGTGGAGGTAAACGGTACCCTATCCCCCCCCCTCACAGTGAGCTGTGGTGTTCCACAAGGAAGCATACTAGGACCGCTACTGTTCCTAATTTATGCAAATGACATGTCGTCAGCTTGTGACTGCAACTTGTTCCTGTTTGCGGACGACTCAGCCCTGCTGGTCTCTGACAAGAACAAGTTACAGGTTGAAAAAACCCTCAGCTCGGAACTAGGCAGAATCTGCATATGGCTCGCTGATAACAAACTATCATTACACATGGGCAAAACGGAGTCCATTCTCTTCGGTTCAAATAACAAACTCAGCAAGACCGACGGCTTCTCAGTTACAGTGGGTGACAATATTGTCACAAGGAAAGATGAAATTACCTACCTGGGTTCCATCCTAGAGGCTAATCTCTCCTGTGACAAAATGGCATCCAATGTAATAAAAAAAGTCAACCAACGAACTCGATTCTTGTACCGGATCTCCTCTCTGGTAAACAAGAACACCCTGAAGACTCTGGCAGGAGCACTCATTCAGGGGTACTACGACTATGCTTGCACCTCATGGTACCAAAGCACCTCAAAGGCGCTAAAAACAAAATTACAAACATCTCAAAACAAACTGGTCAGACTACTGCTTGACCTTACTCCTAGAACCCACCTCACCCCTGCCCACTTTGACAACCTAGGATGGCTTAGAGTAGACGACAGAGTACAACAACTTGCAATGGGCCTGGTCTACAAGATACACTACACGACCAAGGTACCCATGTACATGTCAAAATACTTCCCAAAGGTCAGTGAATACCACGATCACAACACCAGAGGGAGCTCCACAAATCATGTTAAACCCAGATTCGGCTCAAATAAGGGACTAAACACGTTTCGCAATTATGCCACATCAATGTGGAACGCCCTACCCAAAGCTGTAAAGGAATGTGGATCACTACCCACTTTCAAAACCTCTCTCAAGGGACACCTACGGGAGACTGCAATTCAACACTGGCCCCTGTAAATATCCTAACCCAACCCCCTCCAATGTACAGTCATTTACCTAGTATGGTTTTGTCAATAGTTCAATGTACAATTGTGTTTGTTTGTACAGTGTCTCCTCCCCCCCCCCCTCAATGTACAGTGTTACTTGTTTATACAGTGTGCCCCCCGCCCCCCCCCCCCCCCCCCCCAACCACCTCCAATGTAAATTACCCAGTATGGTTGTCAATATCCCAATGTACCCAACCCCCCCCACCCAACCTCCTCCAATGTACAGTTTCTACGTCAAATGTATATACTCCCTTTTCTTGACTCCTTCTGTATCACAAACAGTACTGTATTTGCAAATCTGGTATGTCATAAATGTATAGATGTAGCAGTACTGACTATCTGTATGTCATGTATGTCATATATGTCTATATGAATTGAAAATGGGGGACCCTGATGGAAACAAGACAAACGTCTTTCTCAGGTCTGCATCCCCTTAACAATTGTATGTATTGAGCCGTACTGTATTGTACCCATTCTGCAATCTGTTAAATAAAGTTTTCATTCATTCATTCATTCTGTAGTGTGGTAGTGAAAGGTTAACCTTCTGTAGTGTGGTAGTGAAAGGGTTAACCTTCTGTAGTGTGGTAGTGAAAGGTTAACCTTCTGTAGTGTGGTAGTGAAAGGGTTAACCTTCTGTAGTGTGGTAGTGAAAGGTTAACCTTCTGTAGTGTGGTAGTGAAAGGGTTAACCTTCTGTAGTGTGGTAGTGAAAGGTTAACCTTCTGTAGTGTGGTAGTGAAAGGTTAACCTTCTGTAGTGTGGTAGTGAAAGGGTTAACCTTCTGTAGTGTGGTAGTGAAAGGTTAACCTTCTGTAGTGTGGTAGTGAAAGGGTTAACCTTCTGTAGTGTGGTAGTGAAAGAGTTAACCTTCTGTAGTGTGGTAGTGAAAGGTTAACCTTCTATAGTGTGGTAGTGAAAGGTTAACCTTCTGTAGTGTTGTAGTGAAAGAGTTAACCTTCTGTAGTGTGGTAGTGAAAGGTTAACCTTCTGTAGTGTGGTAGTGAAAGGTTAACCTTCAGTAGTGTGGTAGTGAAAGGGTTAACCTTTCGATTTTTGGGATTTTCTGAACAGCAAGACATTTTCTTCATTTCAGAGCACCTCCCCCTTGCGAATCAAATCGGGTTTGGTCACGTCGAGTCACATATTCCTTTACTGCATACTGAATTCGGCGTCGCAAAAAGTATTCCATGTGATCTGGTGAAGGCATAGCTTCAGGCTAACAGAAAAAGTAGGCCAGAATGAAAAAAGAAATTACATCCGGTCTGAAAACAAGGATTTTCGCACTATAAGCCGCACCTGAATATAAACCGCAGCAGCTAAATTGAATGATGTGTACATATATAAGCAGCACTGGACTATAAGCCGCAGGTGTTTTAATGTTCAATTACCATATGTAATTAGCATTGGGACACAATACTGTTGGACAAATAACAAGAATTAACTCATTTACAAGTTGTATTAAGTTTAGCAAATAAGGGAACAGATAAATAACATTTCAATGCAGTCAAAAAAGCAATATTTCGATTTTTACATTTTCGAGTTTGGTCACGTCGAGTCACATATAAGCCGCACCGTTATATAAGCCGCAGGGTCGAAAAATGGGGGGAAAAGGCGCGGCTTATAGTCAGAAAATTCCGGTACTCCATTCTCGAGACAGCGCCACTACCAGGATCTGGCCGGTAATGCACTTTTCCGAATCCCAAGAGTAGGGTATATCTGTAGTGCCGCTCTGTGACATTGAGTAGGTTATTAATATGCAATAAAAGCAAAAGTTGGCCCTTTAACACTTTGAGTGCGCACGATTTAGCGCACGATTTAGCACTTGAGTGCCAACGTTCTATTCAATGAGAGGGCGAGCACATTTGCGAACGCATAAACTATATCTTAAATTATGGCTATGTGTCTAATACGCCTGTCGCTCATCAATGACTTGCTTGCAGTCAACATTGTCGAAACGGATTGTTTTTTCATCAGTACATTTTCGTTTTATACCATTTTGAAAAACGCTAGTTTTTGGACATTTTCAGAAAAAAGTGATTCTGCAGGAATCGCCCTTTACTGGAATACACAAAAAACGTTGTAATTTTTCGGCCTAATTATGAATAGTTTTCAAATAAACGCTAGATTATCGATAGTATGTGTACTTATGCACGCTAGAGAAGCGGGCTGAAAAATCGATTATCTTATTTCCTGATCAGCACACACACACACATATGGGACACGTTGATATATCTGTGAAAAAAGCTCTGATTACCCCAAGACTAGGCCTGTCGCGATAAGCAATAAATCAATGTATCGCCCGATAATTAAAATGAATGCAATGATTTTGACGGGCGTGATTAATTGCTATTTGCGTGTTTGTTTTAATGAGGCGGAACCAGAGTACAGCACGGGAGCTCCTGTGAGCACCATGCGTATGTTGGGCAGTAGCAACGCTACATAGCTTAACTACATTTCTCAATAGCGTTGCTCCTTTTGAACCAAGTAGCGTTCTTTGTAGTGTAGCTATTTTTAGACCCAAGTAGTTACTCGCTACTGCCCGGAGAAACTGGACTGCTAAATAAAGATTAAAGATCTAGCGTTGATGCTATTCAATGCTATCAACATTAGCTAAATAGCTAACCAACGAAATACAATGTATAACATAGCTACAACACACAATAACGTTAATACAATTACATGCATCATTGTTTACAATGAACGGGTGGGGCTAGTCAAAGGACTGGACACAGGGACAAGATAAACATGAATTAATTTATTATAACAGGTAGTTTCGAGTTGCGCTGTCGTGCCTACGCACCACAGGGCTATTCTATTATATACGGCTTTGACGCTTCCTCCTCATCGTTGATTGCCTGTAGTAGCTGCATCTAACGTTAGTAGCTAACGTTAAAACTAACCTAAAGTTAGTTGTTCACCAACAATCTCAACATTTGTTTTATCATTAGCTCAAAAACACAAAACCGGACGAGACAAGTTGTCCGCTCATAGGTTCTGCTAGGATAATAACAACAATACTTCCGCTTATTTTTGCCCATCCCTAGTTTATCCTGTGCTGAAAAGTCTCCATTCCAATAGAGATAGTATATATTTTGGTGTTTATTTGATTATTGTTTCACTGCCTTTTATTTATTACGTTTCCACAGTTTTTTCCTCATACTTCATTAACATTTTGTACATGGTACCGCAAGGTACATTAATAATACAAGTACATGTTAAAAGGATGACACAAAAAGCCAGACAGAGGGCTTGTTTCCAGTTTCAGTTTGTTTTATAATAAACAATCAAACTGAGAATTTTTTGCCTGCCTATTTGTTTGGTGGAAACTTGATCATGGAGTTGATTAAAAAAAAATAGTGTCTTTGTAGCTAGCTATTTTTGCCATTTTGCTTGTAGTGTAGCTTGCTACATTTCTCTGGGGATAGCTATTGTTGTAGTTGAGCTATATTTAAATCGAGAGTAACTGGTAGTGTAGCTTACTACATTTTCCAAGTAGCTTGCCCATCACATAATCCGCAAGCCACAGTAAACAAACGCGAGCCACAGTTAGGGTGACCAGGTGTCCCGCTTTTGGTTGTACTGCACAGCCATTTGACCTAATGTCCCGCGTCTTGCATATTGAGAGGATGTCCCTCTTTTCGAAGCAAAAAAAAAACATGGATCGAAAAGCCCCTTCCTACAGTAAACCTAGCAACCCACCTCTTGTCCACACACATTGCTCTGCTATTCTACACGGCCATCATTGAGTCCATCCTCACCCACTCCATCATCTCCTGGTTCCCCGCTGCAGCGGCAAAAGATCTCGCCAAGCTGCAGTGGCTGATTCGCTCCGCGGAGAGGGTGATCGGCTGTCCCCTGCCCTCCCTCAGGTCCCTGCATGACTCCAGGGCACTGAAGAGGGCGAGGAAGATCATGGCCGACCCCTCCCACCCCGGTCACAGCCTCTTCACCCTGCTCCCCTCTGGGAGGCGTTATTTCTAAACCTAGCCGCATTTCTGGCAGACGCTCTCTGATTGGCACTGACTGACGCTCTCTGATTGGCCACTGACGCGTTTGCCCAATCGCGTGACGAGCTGTGTCTTTGCCCATTTCCACGTCAAACAGCCTGCAAACTACCTGGACGTTCTATCGCCATGCTCTAAGACAAACTCTAACCTTAACCAACTTCGAAAGAGTGCCTAAGCTTAACCGCCGAAAGAACTAAGCTTAACCAGTGTAGAAACAGGCGTCAGCCAATCAGAGTGTCTTGCCAGAAATGTGGCTAGGTTTAGAAATAACGCCTCTGGGAGAAGGCTGAGGATCCCAAAGGCTGGGAAAGCTCGTCACAGACTGAGCTTCTTCCCCTCAGCCGCCAGGCTGATCAATGCCTCAGGTCCCCCCCCCCCCTCCCCCCTCTGCCCCCAAGTGACACTGGCACAATGACACTGACTGCACTAGTCCTTACTGGAACTCTGCACTTTACATATATATATGTATTTAAATGATTAATCCTCCACTGCACTGTTTTTTGTCCTGTGTCTGTGTTGGTGTTTGTCGTTACTGTGAAAAAAGAAATGAAAAATGCATACACTGTAATGCTGCAACAATTACCAATGTGTTTTTACACAAATGGCTTAATAAAATAATCTGAATCTGCTCGTTTTATCATTGCTCTCACGGAGATAAAACTGGGAACGAGGTTACTCTGCTTGTGACGCTATCTCATATCGCAGATCTGATTGGTTAGGTAGTAATTTAGGATATTTAAAATGTCTTCCAATGTTAAATAAAGGTTTATTGCACTTTGAAACGGTTTCCTTGCATTATTATGCTATTATCATTATATTAGTAAAAAAATTAAAAGGTTCATTGAAAACTTTTGGGAAATACATTTCTCAAAACCGCAATAATATCACTTATCGCAATAATTTCTGGGACAATTAATCGCCCAGCAAAATGTGTTATCGTGACAGGCCTAAGACTGGTAAAATAGATTCCTTACCTCAGATCAGATGTTCTCCAAAAAGATTATTCCAATTCCTGATCGCCATTCCAAATATCGATCGCGTTTATTGATCCAACGCTGGGTGCTTGAAACACATATTCCACGCTGTTCTGAGGGACCACAAAGACTGCAATCGGCTTGGATTACATGCCTGACAAGTAAAATGTGGATTCCGGATTTTCTTTTCCCCATGCGTTTTCATTCAGTCCAATCCAAAGGGTGCATTACCATCCGGGAGACGATAGGGGGCGGTATTTTCCCTGTTCGAGCTCAGAGAGAGTCCCAGTGGTAACGTGAGGCTAGATTGATCGCTAATAAAAAAAATAACGATTAATAACGAGATTTCTCGTCGTTGGCACTCAAAGTGTTAACACTATGATCGCCGTGAACGAGTTTTCACGTCATTCCTAGCCATGCTCATTCTGCCGAAGACGCCGTAACTCGTCTTTGATGTCAATATGTGTCACCTCACAGCGCTTTGTGCCAGATCTCTACATTTTCATTTTTCAGATTATTCCAGATTGCTAAAGTACAGAATCTAAGCTTTCAAATGATGTGTCATATGTTGAAATCTGAGAATTTTTTTAACACGATGTGCTCAATTATAACTTGTAAACCTGGTTGTATTCTAGAATACTTAAAGGGGAACTCCAACATTTTGGGAAATTAGCTTATTTAACATCTTCCCTGGAGTTAGACAAGAAGATACATACCTTTTTTGTCTCTGTGCGTGCATTTTAGCTTTGGGAATAGACGCTCCGTTAGCATAGCTTAGCTTCATCACTGGAAGTGAGGCAGGACAGTAGCCTTACAGTGCCTTACAGTGTATTGCAAGGTCTGACATTGACCAAACTTGATATGCATGACCTTGGTGGGCTCTAGGTCAACTCCTGAAAAGGGGGTCAATGTCAGACTTTGCAATCAAAAGTTAGGGGGCTAATAACTAGGGATGTCCCGATCCGATCACGTGATCGGAATCGGCGTCGATCACGTGCTTTTCAGAGGCTCGGGGATCGGGAAAACATAATAATAAAAATCGGCAGTCAAAAAAAGAAAAATTTTATTCAACAAACATGACCATGTCCACGTCTTAAACTCATACGGAGGCCTTAGTTTTGGTTTTAAATTACATATAATATATCATCATTAATGTATTTATTGTCACACAGAGCAGAAGAATTGTCCACAACAAACACATTCCCCTTTAATTTTCACCGTTGCAACAAACACCCCTTTAATTTAGACGCTACACGCTACACGCGCGGCTCGACCACATCACAACAACAGTACAACACGTTGCTCCCGAAACACGGTTAATATCTACTGACTTGAGCAGCTAGACTTAATGTCAGAGGTTTGGAACTAAGCATTTTAAAATAGAAAGTCAAGCCAGTTGCAATGTTTGCAAGGACAGGATGGAGGCGAAGTTTTCAGACTAACTTTTCAACTGGAGGATAACGTTACGTGACTGAGGATTATCGCGTTTCAGACCAGAATGGACCATTACGTAAGTCGAACACTGAATGTATACTAATGTGCAAACATATATTGAAACTTTTAATATTTCTCATATGAAGCAGAAGCACATTTCTCAGGGTGAATGTAATAACAAACGCCTCCGCGCTCGCGCCCCCGGACTATAGGCAACAGATGGGCTTGTCTCGCTCTGCCAGTTTCTGACAAAAATGCGTCAAAATTGATTACTAATGTGAAAGATCGGATCGGAAACGATCGGATCGATAGATATTTAAAATCACATGCTCGGGATCGGATCGGAAGCAAAAAAAAGGCGATCGGGACATCCCTACTAATAACCCTTGCCATAATTTCAGTGCGCCCCCTAACTTTTGATTGCAAGGTCTGACATTGACCCCCTTTTCAGGAGTTGACCTAGAGCCCACCAAGGTCATGCATATCAAATTTGGTCAATGTCAGACCTTGCAATACACTGTAAGGCACTGTAAGGCTACTGTCCTGCCTCACTTCCAGTGATGAAGCTAAGCTATGCTAACGGAGCGTCTATTCCCAAAGCTAAAATGCACGCACAGAGACAAAAAAGGTATGTATCTTCTTGTCTAACTCCAGGGAAGATGTTAAATAAGCTAATTTCCCAAAATGTTGGAGTTCCCCTTTAAGGGGGTGAAAGCCCTCTCAAAGGAAGGCCACTTTTCACACTTCAAACAGAGTGAGCTGGGGCGTCAACAAAAACCCCTCCAGCAACGCCCATCTCCTGCATAGCATTAACATAATTAAGTGCTGCCATGAGAGTTCTCTCTCCTCAGGACCCCTGTCTCCCCAGGACCCCCTATCTGGACTGTATAGGACTGTGAAGCTATGTACCCCCCCCCCCCATGCTGCTTTGACACCAGAATTTCCCCAAGGGGATTAATAAAGGATCATCTTATCTTAGTAGGTAACATCACAATAAAAAATAAACAATTTTAAGAAGATAAAATAAAAGTCAATTTGTGTGTATTGAGCTGTATTGTACTGTACCCATTCTGCAATCTGTTAATAACATTTTCAACCAACCCCCTCAAGACCCAACACACACACCAGCTAGACACTGATGTGCTGACAGCTAGTTTAAGATGCTCATCACCTCTCTTAGACACTGATGTAGCAGTACTGTCTACCTGTATGTCATGTATGTCAATGTTATGATGAATTGAAAATGGGGGACCCTGATGTAAACAAGACGAAAGTCTCTCTCTGGTCTGCATCCCCTTAACAATTGTGTGTATTGAGCTGTATTGTACTGTACCCATTCTGCAATCTGTTAATAACATTTTCAATCAACCCCCTCAAGACCCAACACACACACAGCGATACAGATACAGTGCTGAGATTATAAACGTGTTGTTATTACACACACACACACACACACACATGGACCCTGCATCCATACACTTTCGTCTTGTTTACAGCTCTCCACCTTGCTATCTGAAACAATAGCTATCAATATAACGTTAGCAACTTTAACTTACATGGCTGTGTGGCTAGCTAGCTAGCTAACGCTAACGTTAATGTAGCATGGGCTCGTCGTAATAACACAATAAACGTGACATGGTTGGACTTGTGGTCGGCAGAAAAACTTGGTGTAGTTTTATCAAAGATGCGGAATTGTAAGGAGTTGGATGCTACTGTAAACAAACATTCTTAAACTTACCCATGCAGACGCATCTCGACCGATCTCATAGTTAATTCCGTTGAATAGCGCGGTGTGTTCACCGGTGAGCCGAGACTGAATCAACTGGATTAACAAAGTTCAATGTACTCGTTGATTAGATCCGATGCATTCATCTCTTTCTGATCCAGAGTGCAGCTGCTGCAACCTGATGATAATCCCATTGAAAGTGTAAACAGAGGCCAGTGCGTCGCTCTAACACTCCCCCAATGTAAATCTCTGCGGGCTGCTGCCTAGGCTTGATTCACATGCAAATACAGTAATTACGCCCCCGTTTCACTGAAATAAAGTCTGTGAACAACCTATTTTTAAACAAAGGAATGATACTATTTTAGATATTCTAACTGTTTGTTTTTATAGTAAACAAGTACTTACACATTCAATTTATAATAATATGAAGAAAAAAAAAAAAAAAAAAAAAACTCTATAACGTCTAGACGAGAAGGGGGCGGGCCGAGTTGTGGTCAGTAGCGCTGCCAGGTGTCACATATTTCTAAAATCTGTCATCGAAATCAAATTTCCTTTCCGGAGCCCTGAGACACACTGCAAAGCTCCACTGAACTCTCTAGCGGTTCAAGAGCGTCATCTGGTGGCCGATCGGCAGATCGCCAACCGGAAATTAACCTTTGAACCGGTAGTGCTCATCCATATGTGGTCTGGGCACTCGCTATCGTTAGAGAGACTCCGTCTTGATACAATGAACATCGATCGGTGCAAATAACTCGAAAAAACAACATGATTTGGACGTATATACTATTATACAACCTGGAAATGGATCGGGCATTTCTACATCCCATAATAGAAAAAATTCTGTTCCACGCTCATCTGCCAGCGGCGCGAGGAAGCCACGGTAAGATTCAGATTATATTCTAACGTATTCGATATAAACTGCTATGATGAACATATGACCCACTCTGGATGAATCATCTAACGCTGCCCACGGAATTATAAACGATCCCCCGCCCATCCGGTCAACATCAGATGATATGTAGTAACTCCTAGAAGCACATCCAGTTGACATTTTTTATCTCGCACAGATTCCTACCAAACTGTATTTGATCATCAATATAATGCATTTGGGGCTATAAATCACGTTCTGAAGAAAGCTGCAGAAAACGATAAAAACATACTTATACTTTAGACCATATTTTAGTATGAATATGTGAATGAAAAAGTTTAACGTTGCTACACCCTGAACAATACATATAGGACATTGAATGGGCCCTAATAATGGCAATTTAGCAATAGAATTTAAAAAGTTATAGCCCTGCAAAGAAGGGGAACTTCTCCATAGACAAATAGAGCTGGCGAGGGATGGTAAATTATGAATTTAACCCATGGCGATTAAAGTGTTAAGCATGGCGCCCAAACACGTATATATACGTGGTTGGCCATGAATGTGTTAAATGCAGTTTTTTATAAAAAAAAATTATTCTTGATTCAAAGCTATTTTCTCATGAATGAACAAAACATTCAATGCGAATGGTTGATTTTAATTTGAATGACTTTTTAATCACCTTGTTAAAAATGGGCTGTTTAAGGATTTTCAGGCCTTCACTTCTTTTTGGTAAAACATCAAGCACTTTAAGCACTTCAAGGACCTTGTGCAAACCCCGACTACTGCTCCACCTGGGTTTGCTTATTGGGTTCAGATACAAGGTTGTACCAGCAGCACCTGGGTTTGTTTATTGGGTTCAGATACAAGGTTGTACCAGCAGCACCTGGGTTTGTTTATTGGGTTCAGATACAAGGTTGTACCAGCAGCACCTGGGTTTGCTTATTGGGTTCAGATACAAGGTTGTACCAGCAGCACCTGGGTTTGTTTATTGGGTTCAGATACAAGGTTGTACCAGCAGCACCTGGGTTTGTTTATTGGGTTCAGATACAAGGTTGTACCAGCAGCACCTGGGTTTGTTTATTGGGTTCAGATACAAGGTTGTACCAGCAGCACCTGGGTTTGTTTATTGGGTTCAGATACAAGGTTGTACCAGCAGCACCTGGGTTTGTTTATTGGGTTCAGATACAAGGTTGTACCAGCAGCACCTGGGTTTGTTTATTGGGTTCAGATACAAGGTTGTACCAGCAGCACCTGGGTTTGTTTATTGGGTTCAGATACAAGGTTGTACCAGCAGCACCTGGGTTTGTTTATTGGGTTCAGATACAAGGTTGTACCAGCAGCACCTGGGTTTGCTTATTGGGTTCAGATACAAGGTTGTACCAGCAGCACCTGGGTTTGTTTATTGGGTTCAGATACAAGGTTGTACCAGCAGCACCTGGGTTTGTTTATTGGGTTCAGATACAAGGTTGTACCAGCAGCACCTGGGTTTGTTTATTGGGTTCAGATACAAGGTTGTACCAGCAGCACCTGGGTTTGTGGGTAAGGGGTCGGCGTGAGTAATCGAGTACTCGCCGTTACGATTTAACTGTTGTCTGCAACTAACGATTATTTTGTTATGCATTAATCTGTCGATTATTTTATCAATTAGATGATTAATCTAAACAATTCATTTACCAGAAAAAACTACAACAATTGATTCTTTGATTTGGAATTGAATATTTCTAAATGTTTTAGTAGTATCCTCAGGTCATTATGGGTAGTTGCCTCTTTGACACCACCTACTGAATACCCAGAGGTTAAATAAATATTGAATTAATTCATTCATGCATTGTTATTGTTGCTGCCATGCTCTTTAAGATGTGTTCTAAAAATAGATTTCCCTAAACAAGTACTCGAGCACTTATGCAAGTAATTCATGCAAGTACTCAATCTGGGAAAACATTACTCATGCCCATCTGTAGTGTGGGTCTGTGTGTTTGTGTGTATAGCTCTCCAGAACCCTACAACTAGTCTCCTAGCTGGCTGCTGTAAATAGTAATGCGTTCTTTCTCAGCTTGCCTGGTTGCGTGAATACTTTCCCTAAGCGGGTTGTACTTCCGCATTTGGTTTGCGCGATCTGATTGGCCACTGACGTTTCTGGTCATGTGACATGTGCGCCAATCGTGTGACGCCTAGTTCTGCCACCGGTTAAGCTTAGGCACTCTTTCAAAGTTGGTTAAGGTTAGAGTTTGTCTTAGAGCAGGGCGATAGAACACCAGCCCTGATTCCAAACTCTAACCTTAACCAACTTCGAAAGAGTCGCCTAAGCTTAACCAGTGATAAACTAGGCGTTAGGTAGTTTGCAGGCTGTTAGACCCGGAAATAGGCGCAGAACTGGGCGTCACACGATTGCCGCACATGTCACATGACCAGAAACGTCAGTGGCCAATCAGATGGCGCAAACCGAACGCGGAAGTACAACCCGCTTAGGGAAAGTATTCACGCTGCCTGGTTAAATAAGAATGTGTTATTCTCAGCTTGGCTGGTTAAATAAGAATGTGTTATTCTCAGCTTGGCTGGTTAAATAAGAATGTGTTCTTCTCAGCTTGGCTGGTTAAATAAGAATGTGTTATTCTCAGCTTGCCTGGTTAAATAAGAATGTGTTATTCTCAGCTTGCCTGGTTAAATAAGAATGTGTTATTCTCAGCTTGTCTGGTTAAATAAGAATGTGTTATTCTCAGCTTGCCTGGTTAAATAAGAATGTGTTGTTAGTCAATGGCTGGTTAAATAAGAATGTGTTCTAAATAAATGTGCCTGGTTATACAAATGTAGTACATAGTAGTACTTGTGGTATTATGATCATTATTCAACAGGTAGCAGCAGCAGCCTACCTGAAGAAATCAATGGAGATATCCAGGTCTTCTTCCAGGACGATAGCAAAGTTGGCATCCTGATGAGAGAAAGATACTAAATAAATAAAACCCACATTCTGGATTCTGGGCTCTTCACGGTTTATTTTATATATTTATATATATATTATATTCAGCACTGCCTGCGGCTTGGGCCAGTCATCATACTATCTCAATTGGCAGAGGTAGCGGGTGGAAAGACGATGGGTGGGGATTGGACGTTGTGGACAGCGACTCCTACAGGTCGGTTGGGTGCCTGTTCAGCAGAGACAGGAAGTATCGGGGGCAGCGTGAGCCTCCCACGCGTTACTCCTCGACACTGAGAGTCTGCGCCGTCTGGTGAAAAGATGCGACAGGCTGCCTCCTCGTGTACCGGAGGGGACACGTGATGCAAGACTTCTATCCTCACTACAGCCGACCAGTGGGAGGCATAGTCTAGCAACGTTCAAGACAGGGGAGGGGAGAATTGAAGGGGTGAATTGGCGATACGAAATTGGGATGGGAGAAAGAAATTTAAAATAAGGAGAAAAAGTGGATAAAAAAATTTATATTTTTTTATTATTATTAAGTTTCACAAGCTCCGTCCTGAACGGCTTCCAGACCGGACTTCTCATGCTTTATTAAAGTAGTTAAGACTAACTTCTCTTTCTGTGCTAAATGAGTGTGGTGATGAAGGGGAGGTAAAGTACTCACTGGGTGTAGGTTGAAGGTGGCCGTCAGACTGGCCTTGTAGTGCTGAGAGAAAACAGACAAGGTGGTGAAACACATACCGCAGTGAATAAACAGCACGCAGTTACACCAGCGCCCAGTAGGTGGCATGATGCAGTTACTAGAGCGCCCAGTAAAGAGCGCCCAGTAGGTGGCATGATGCAGTTACTAGAGCGCCCAGTAGGTGGCATGATGCAGTTACTAGAGCGCCCAGTAGGTGGCATGATGCAGTTACTAGAGCGCCCAGTAGGTGGCATGATGCAGTTACTAGAGTGCCCAGTAGGTGGCATGATGCAGTTCCTCCAGCGCCCAGTAGGTGGCATGATGCAGTTACTAGAGCGCCCAGTAGGTGGCATGATGCAGTTACTAGAGCACCCAGTAGGTGGCATGATGCAGTTACTAGAGCGCCCAGTAGGTGGCATGATGCAGTTACTAGAGCACCCAGTAGGTGGCATGATGCAGTTACTAGAGCGCCCAGTAGGTGGCATGATGCAGTTACTAGAGCGCCCAGTAGGTGGCATGATGCAGTTACTAGAGCGCCCAGTAGGTGGCATGATGCAGTTACTAGAGCGCCCAGTAGGTGGCATGATGCAGTTACTAGAGCGCCCAGTAGGTGGCATGATGCAGTTACTAGAGCGCCCAGTAGGTGGCATGATGCAGTTACTAGAGCACCCAGTAGGTGGCATGATGCAGTTACTAGAGCACCCAGTAGGTGGCGAGGATTAACGATGCTGCTATTTAATTGAATATCCAGAGATTATATAGACAAGATAAATCCAAATCAACTGATCTTTTGTTTGAATACAATTTAAAACACTGCACACTCTTCATTATGTGACAAATGGAATTAATAAAGTAGAATGTATCTTCATTTGAGAGAAAAAACATTTCACTCAAGGTCTTTTAGTCTCATTGAGAGAGAGAGCAGTATTTTCTCTTTCATACTGAGCAAAAATAGGCAATTTCTACTCATTTTAATTTCTATAAAATGACAAAAGAAGATTGCGTCACCTGCGACACCCTGGCGTTCTTGATGCTGATGGGCGTGTGCTGCACTCCCTTCAGACCAAACAGCTCCACCACATCCATGGGCTCCTACACACACACACACACACACACACACACACACACACACACACACACACACACACACACACACACACACACACACACACACACACACACACACACACACACACACACACACACACACACACACACACACACACACACACACACACACACACACACACACACACACACACACACACACACACACACACACACACACACACACACACACACACACACACGAGGTTAGTACGCATGTGTGTATAGACTGATACAGAAACGATAAAGACGGATAATATCCTTCAATTCAATTAAATGTAGTTTATTGTCATTATACACAACAGAGCAATGTGCAACGAAATGTACAGTTTAGGCCTGTCCCCGACTAAGGATTTATTGGCGAAATTTGTCAACTACCCCCCGAATGCAAAAAGAAAAGAAAAGTGTAATTTTTTATTTTATCATTCCATTTGGGCTGTGGGGGGTGCTTAATGTCTGAAGGAGTCGATTGAAGGCTTCTTGTCCTCTGCAAAAGCATGCAATTGGTCCACTGATGGATACATCTTGATATTAGTCTAGTCTAGTGTGTTCATTAGATGGTGAAATCCTCTTTCAGTGCCTCTGTGCCCGTTTCTTTAGGCAGTTAGCCTGGCTGGTATGCGCGCCATTACCGTTAGCCACGCCTCTAGGCCTCTTTGCTTTTGGAAAGAATGATAAAAAATAAGATATATATATATAATACAGAAATATTGTGTCTATTACTAGGCTTGCTTAACAGTGTAGTGGGGACTGGAGTGAACGGGACAGATGATATCCTGGGTGTTTTAACAGTGTAGTAGCAGCTGGAGTGAACAGGACGCATAAAGATTTTCCCTAACGCACTTTCAGTTCCGCGTTCGGGTTCCGCGATCTGATTGGCCACTGACGTTTCTCTCAGCGCCAATCGCGTTACGCCTAGTTCTATCACTGGTTAAGCTTGGCGACTCTTTCAAAGTTGGTTAAGGTTAGAGTTTGTCTTAGAGCAGGGCAATAGACCACCAGCCCTGATTCCAAACTCTAACCTTAACCAATTTCGAAAGAGTCGCCAAGCTTAACCAGTGATAGAACTAGGCGTTAACTAGCTAGCAGGCTGTTAGAGGCAGAACTAGGCGTAACGCGATTGGCGCTGAGAGAAACATCAGTGGCCAATCAGATCGCGGAACCCGAACGCGGAACTGAAAGTGCGTTAGGGAAAATCTTTACGCTGATATCCTGGGTGTTTTAACAGTGTAGTAGCAGCTGGAGTGAACAGGACAGATGATATCCTGGGTGTTTTAACAGTGTAGTAGCAGCTGGAGTGAACAGGACAGATGATATCCTGGGTGTTTTAACAGTGTAGTAGCAGCTGGAGTGAACAGGACAGATGATATCCTGGGTGTTTTAACAGTGTAGTAGCAGCTGATATCCTGGGTGTTTTAACAGTGTAGTAGCAGCTGGAGTGACAGATGAGACGGAGCTGAAGGAGGAGCAGAGAGAGAGAGAAGGGACTCAGTACCTCATAGTATCCATCGATGAAGACTGTGATCATCTGAGGGTTGACGCCGTGGGCAGAGAGGAGAGAGCGCAGCATCCTGGATACAGACGACAGCCGTTAGCCAGGTGGACAGACATACATAAAAAAAAAAAAAATTTCTTCGTTTTTTTTTTTATTCCGAAATGTTGCCACACTTCAGATGGCATCTTCCTGATCGCTACTGGCAGCGCGCTCAGCACGACTCGCTGTCGTGGGCCAACTACAGCATCGCAAAAACTACAGTGAGTGCACGTGACACACACACACAAACTAACGTAAAATAATATTTTTTTTTATTTTTTAAGAAAAAAGTATTCAAATGTATTAAATTATTTTATGCAAAAAAAAAAAAACGATAAGTGACGCCACTTATCGATTTCACGCAGTTATCGTTAAGTGGTCTCAGCCTTAATTCCCACTCTTTTTGAGAAATACATTTCTTGGCAATCCAGGACAGCCAAGAAATGGACCAGGACGGTCATATAATTCACCGGTAAGGCCCTAGTATCCACACATTTAAATGAAATCGCTCACTCAGCTCGGAGAGAATACCGGAATTCCTCGTAAATTACGTACGTGCCGTGAAACTCATCATGTACTTCTTGGCTACGCAAAATGTACATTTAATCTTACTCTTTTTATTATTGTCTATTTAAAACTGATTCAAACCATAAACAAGGTGGCCCGTTGGGATATTTTGATCCTAATGTGAAAAACTGTGATTTTATATGTCTGCACTTTGTGTTTATGCCTGTCTTTGTTCTGTTGTGAAGCACTTTGAGCTGCAGTTTCTGTATGAAAGGTGCTGTACAAATAAAGTTTATTATTATTATTATTATTTTGTAGTCCTTTAAAAACAAGAGGAGAGGGGCGCTCTAGTAGCACACCATGTATCGCGCTGCATCGCGAAGCGGCCGTCCCGGGTTCACCTCCCGCTCCCGGTGACTCCCATTTGTTGCATGTCTTCCCCGCCTCTTCTCCCGTTCATCCTCTCCTCATCTGTCGGTCATGTCTGACCATGAAACGCTAAAAAATAAATCTTAAAAACAGAGAATAAGCATGAGCTTGTCAAATGCCATGATGGTCCAAAACAAAGGGATCCCACAGGCGGCGCTGCTATATTCCTACCAATAGTTTCAAACAAAAAACCACATAGGCCATCTGAGTGAGGGGCTAAATTACAATTAAACATTTCCAGGACAACAGATTTTTTTCCAGGATATTTGGACATTTTAGTAGATTTTCCGGGTTTTACATGACAGGAAATCTACTCTCTTGAGTTTACTGGTTCTCCAGGACGAGGGGGAACCCTGTAGGAGTGTTCTCCAGGACGAGGGGGAACCCTGTAGGAGTGTTCTCCAGGACGAGGGGGAACCCTGTAGGAGTGTTCTCCAGGACGAGGGGGAACCCTGTCGTAGTGTTCTCCAGGACGAGGGGGAACGCTGTCGTAGTGTTCTCCAGGACGAGGGGGAACCCTGTAGGAGTGTTCTCCAGGACGAGGGGGAACCCTGTCGTAGTGTTCTCCAGGACGAGGGGGAACCCTGTCGTAGTGTTCTCCAGGACGAGGGGGAACCCTGTCGTAGTGTTCTCCAGGACGAGGGGGAACCCTGTCGTAGTGTTCTCCAGGACGAGGGGGAACCCTGTCGTAGTGTTCTCCAGGACGAGGGGGAACGCTGTAGGAGTGTTTTCACGCGACAGCAGGACAGAGTGTCTCTTACCTGTAGAGATAGTTGGGTCTGTTCCCCGCGATCACAGCCACCGGGACGCTGAAGACGTTATTGGTGGGAAACTACGGGAAGAAAGAACACAAGCTTCAACGTTGGAACGGTTACCGTCGGTAGTGTGATAGTAAAGGGTTAACCTTCTGTAGTGTGGCAGTGAAAGGGTTAACCGTTTGGTAGTGCGGCAGTGAAAGGGTTAAACAGCTCACAGTTGGAACTAAGGCTGAGACCACTTATCGATTTATAGATAATTATAGATAACTGTGTGAAATCGATAAGTGGCATCACTTATAAAAAATTTATTAAATATTAAATAATAATTTTTATATATAAATACGTTATACTATACTAAAATACTAGGTCTTGTGGCATGTTTTAGTTAAAACGTCCCCATTTCATGTACATTTAGTTGAATTGCAAATATGCAGCGCACTCCTCCATCACATCCAGAGACCACGACTATAACATGAGAAGGATCACTGTGGTCGTTTTGAATGGGGAAACCTGTAACACTAAAGATGGCGGCAACGACAAAGAATTGCTGCAAAATAAACATAAATGTATTGTTTAAATAATAAAAAAAATATATATATAATAAAATTTTAAAAATATCGATATTTATCGAAAAAAATATCCCGATTTATCGATTCTTCCAAATGGCATATCGTCTCAGCCTTAGTTGGAACCTATTTAAACTCAGTTGTAATGTATTTAAACAGCTCACAGTTGTAATGTATTTAAACAGCTCACAGTTGTAATGTATTTAAACAGCTCACAGTTGTAATGTATTTAAACAGCTCACAGTTGTAATGTATTTAAACAGCTCACAGTTGTAATGTATTTAAACAGCTCACAGTTGTAATGTATTTAAACAGCTCACAGTTGTAATGTATTTAAACAGCTCACAGTTGGAACGTATTTAAACAGCTCACAGTTGTAATGTATTTAAACGGCTCACAGTTGGAACGTATTTAAACAGCTCACAGTTGTAATGTATTTAAACAGCTCACAGTTGTAATGTATTTAAACAGCTCACAGTTGTAATGTATTTAAACAGCTCACAGTTGGAACGTATTTAAACGGCTCACAGTTGTAATGTATTTAAACAGCTCACAGTTGTAATGTATTTAAACAGCTCACAGTTGTAATGTATTTAAACAGCTCACAGTTGTAATGTATTTAAACAGCTCACAGTTGTAATGTATTTAAACAGCTCACAGTTGGAACGTATTTAAACAGCTCACAGTTGGAACGTATTTAAACAGCTCACAGTTGGAACGTATTTAAACAGCTCACAGTTGGAATGTATTTAAACAGCTCACAGTTGGAACGTATTTAAACAGCTCACAGTTGGAACGTATTTAAACAGCTCACAGTTGGAACGTATTTAAACAGCTCACAGTTGGAACGTATTTAAACAGCTCACAGTTGGAATGTATTTAAACAGCTCACAGTTGGAATGTATTTAAACAGCTCACAGTTGGAATGTATTTAAACAGCTCACAGTTGGAATGTATTTAAACAGCTCACAGTTGGAATGTATTTAAACAGCTCACAGTTGGAATGTATTTAAACAGCTCACAGTTGGAATGTATTTAAACAGCTCACAGTTGGAACGTATTTAAACAGCTCACAGTTGGAACGTATTTAAACAGCTCACAGTTGGAACGTATTTAAACAGCTCACAGTTGGAACGTATTTAAACAGCTCACAGTTGGAATGTATTTAAACAGCTCAGTTGTTTTTGTAATTTCTTTTTAACAACCAATTTCACAACAATGCCTTTACTGGAAATGTTTACATGTACTGTAGCATCGTTTAACCCTCTCAAGTCTCAAGTGTAGAGTCTCACATGCAAAGGTAGAGTTGTGAACATCGTCATGGCAATGTTAACAGTGACTACTGGTCATTATCCGTGCAGTTCTGGAATTCTGAGACAGAACTTGAAGAAGACATTACAAAAGATTCACTAAAGGGTTAAAGAGTCATAGAGGGGGGTCACCCAGAGGGTAGTCTTACAGGTTCAGGGTTAAAGGTTGTAGAGGGTGGTCTTACAGGGTCAGGGTTAAAGGTTGTAGAGGGTGGTCTTACAGGGTCAGGGTTAAAGGTTGTAGAGGGTGGTCTTACAGGGTCAGGGTTAAAGGTTGTAGAGGGTGGTCACCCAGAAGTTGGTCTTACAGGTTCAGGGTTAAAGGTCATAGAGGCTGGTCTTACATGGTGAGGGTTAAAGGTCATAGAGGCTGGTCTTACATGGTGAGGGTTAAAGGGCATAGAAGGTAGTCTTACAGGGTCAGGGTTAAAGGTCACAGAGGCTGGTAGGGGTGTAACGGTACACAGAAGCCACGGTTCGGTACGTACCTCGGTATTATGGTCACGGTTCGGTACGAGTTCGGTACAGGAAACAAATATTTATAATTATTATTATATATTTATAATTATTATTATTATTATTAAATAGAATAATTTTCTGTAGGCTTGCCGTGGTAGTCAGTGATACTGGTGTCATTCTGTGTTCAGGCCTCCACTGAGTAAATTAATTGCCTAGTGCCCCCTTAACAACTTAGGCTTGTTTCTCACCCGCCTAGTGCCCCCTTAACAACTTAGGCTTGTTTCTCACCCGCCTAGTGCCCCCTTAACAACTTAGGCTTGTTTCTCACCCGCCTAGTGCCCCCTTAACAACTTAGGCTCGTTTCTCACCCGGCTCAGTGGCCTCGTGGGCAGAGCGTCCGCCCTGAGTTCGGGAGGCTGGTAGTTCAAGCCCTGGCCGAGTCATACCAAAGACTATTTAAAATGGTACCCACCTGCTTGACACTCAGCATCAAGGGTTGGTTTGGGGGGGAAGTCCTTGCGACATACTAGTGTCATGTCCAAGGGGTGTACTTGTACATCAAGCTGCTTCACGCTACGGAAACAGGAGATAGGCTCCTGCCCCATGTGCCGTTACGGCTCGAGAACCATTGGTTCTCAAAGGCAACTTCTTGTTAAGTTTCAGTTTCACTTGTAGAGAGGATTTAACTGCACGTGAAGCCGAGACTGAAGACTAGAGAACAGATGACATGTTACACAACCATGGCAGAGGATTGATCAATATTTTGGATTTAAACACAGTAGCAGTTCAACTGGAGAGGAGCTCAGATGATCAGTCCGGAAAAGTATGTATTGCTTTTTCTTTTTTTGCTGTAAAATGTAATGTTTACTTTATTATAATTTTTTGATCGGATCGGGAAAGATCGGTATTGGTAGATACTCAAAATCACATGATCGGGATCGGATCGGGAGCAAAAAAACGTGATCGGGACATCCCTAGTCATTGCCATCAGCATTTCGGATATAAACCCCGCCGGGTCTTTGCCCCTTTCGCTTCCTTCGGGTACGTTGATGATTCTCAAATTGGAACGCCTGGATCTGTTCTCAAGATCATCCACTCGGTCCTGGAGCATCGTGGTTGTGGACCGCAGCCCTTCAACAATGGTTTCCATCTCGTGAGTTTTTCGAAGTTCTCTCCCACCAGCACGTCGGTGTTATCGAGCCTGATTTGGAACGTTGACATCTGTTGTCCCAGTGAGTCCACCGACTTTTTCAGAGTTTCTGTTGATTGTTGTATCAAGCTTGCTATGTCGGATTTGAAGCTATCACGTTGTCTACTGAGTAGTTCCTGAGTAGTGTGTGTCTGTGTGTGCGTCTTTCCATTCGTTAACATTATTGGGCAAACAAGAAAACGAACGAAAACTGTAAAATTGTAATGACCCTGCTGTGTTACAAACATGATATAATGCATTCATGGTTAGGGACACCCGACACCTGTAGTAAGGGGAGGGGAGGGGAGGGGAGGAGGGGAGAAACAGCCTGCAGTGCAGAGGGTCAGTGTGCGTTGTTATTTGTTCTGTCCGATTGTCATCGTGCGTGCGTTTACAAGCTTCAACGTTTTATTCATCATCTAAATTTGGCAATAAAAGCTTAATATTCAACGTTAACAGTTTGAGTGCCAGCCTCCGTGTCCTATTTACCCCGTTGCGTGTCACCACCCACTTCAATGACAGCGCTCTCATATTTGCGAACGCATAAACTATATCTTAAATTATGGCTATGTGTCTAATATGGCCGTCGCTTATCAATTACCTACTTGTTTGCAGTCAACATTGTCGAAACGGATAGTTTTTTTTATCGGTTCATTTCCGTTTTATACCATTTTGAAAAACGCTCGTTTTTGGAAAGTTTCAGAAAAAAATTTAGATTCTGTGATAAACGCCCTTTACTGGAATACAAAAAACAGTGTCATTTTTCTGCCTATTTATGAATCGTTTTCAAATAAACGCTAGATTATCGATAGTATATGTGTACTTATGCATGCTATAGAAGCGGGCTGAAAAGTCGATTATCTTATTTCCTGATTGCACACACACACAGACATACACACATATGGCACACGCTGATATATAGGTGAAAATAGCTCTGATTATCCCAAGACTGGTAAAATAGATTCCTTACCTCAGATCAGATGTTCTCCAAAAAGATTATTCCAATTCCTGAACGCCATTCCAAATATCGATCGCGTTTATTGATCCAACGCTGGGTACTGGAAACACACATTCTCCGCTGTTCTGGTGGTGGGCGATTACTTGGATCGTCTCCGGTTACTTGTCTGACAAGTAAAATGTGGAAGCAGGACTTTTTTTCTCTCCATGCGTTTCATTCAGTCTAATCCAATGGGGTGCAGTACCATCCGGAGACGATATGGGGTGGTATTTTCCCAATTCGAGCTCAGAGAGAGTGCCAGTGGTAACGTGAGGCTAGATTGATGAAATATGAATGGAAATCGCTAATAAAAAAAATAACGATAAAAAAACGGCATATCTCGTTCCTGGCACTCAACGGTTGGTGTTACAAAGGATCAGATTAAACCGAATATATATATTTATTGATTGATATATATTGCATAGTATTTGTATATCGTTTGATATCCCTTGTATATTCCTTGTACATATACACGGAATATCCCTTTAGCCCAGACCATAATATTTCATTCTCCTATTGGACAGCGGTCCACAGGCGCCAGAGCCGCGCCTCCGGAGTCAGGTTCAAAGTCACCGTCAAGACATGTCTGTGCATGCCCGGCCTTGCCCAGGGATACGAGACAGAAATGTCGTTGGCACTAGTTTGTTCACCGTGCATATAAATACGGCGCAGGTGAATACAGAAGCACTTAGTCTTACTTAGTCAGAAGTCAAGAGTTACCCAATAAGTTGAAGCCTCACCCACGATACTCCGTGCGGTGAAGTATGGCCTGTTTGGCCCCAGAATAGAGCATTGAGACCGCGTGCGAATTAATAACTGAATTGTCAGAGTTTGGCGCTATACCGTCGAGTGCGACATATTTCTATTAAGTCAGTAATAGTCTATTTGTGTATAGTGTATCGTGCGGCTAAAGTTCTACAGTGACCAGCATCACCAACGCTTCCTCGTATTAGCTAGAGTTCTTATCCAGGCTGGGCTGCTTTCATGGCGCTTTCACCCAAGGAGACCTAGACGAGAACCGTGTGGACATGTACACTGGATTAATCTACCCGACGACTACATAGCCCTTTGCGGCTGGATTATATTTGCTTTGGTCCTGTGATTTATGGAGCGGAGAACCGCCGACGCCTACACGCGTTGGATTTACCCTGCGAGGAGCCAAGTCGAGTCGGCGCCTCAGAGAGCCTGAGGCCGGCTAGCTTTCTTCACTGTGGAGCTACAGTCTACGGAGAACAGCTGTATTCGTCTGTGGATCAAGAGGCTATTGCACCGTCTCCTGTACTTGGAGTCTCCTTAGTCATCGTTGACCAGACTATCTACTACCGACAGATCCTCTACCCCTGCTGGCTTACAACCAGGGGGACCCTTCCAGTATCTCCCGCTATATATTACTAGTGTACCATAGATATAATTCCCTAAGATTCAGGTTGTATAATTACCTCCTGCGTAACCAGAGAATGGACATTCATTGTTGATTTGCCTACGCACATTCCTTTGCCTTACAAGTGCATTCAAAGTATAATAGAGAAGTATTATGTACCTTTTGCTGCAATAAATACTTAAAGACAACTTTGTGTAGAACCGGTTCATTGTGGGAAGTGTTCATTATATTTAGATATCATGTACTGTATGGCCAGTAATTAAAGTACATAAAGCGGTAGTGGTTTAATGATACCATACTTATCAATACAGTCAGGGAATTGTACCCCTCAGTTACAATTGGTCCTTCGAGCCGGAGGGTAACTAGTGTAATATTAATATAGTGGTATTAATATTGACATGGCCTATGATGAACACTCCACAAAACGGTTCTCCTAAAGTAGATCGCCCGCAGCGTAGACGGCAGACACCTCAGTACTTAGAGGATTACGTTGCCAATATACTACCTAGCCTTCTACAGACGGTAAACACGGAAAAAGTAGATAGTCAAATTATGTCCGACCCTATCGACCAGGCTACCCCGCCAATAGAGGCCCTAGTGGGTTCTAACGTAACTGACCAAGCTCACGGTAGGGACCAGGAGGGACCCGACATGACTTTACCCCCCGCCAAGACCGAAGAAGTAGTCCCCGGATCTCCAGGACTCGCCACAGGAGAACAGATCTCCAACGAGTACTGCCAGGAGCGGATCACCTCAACCAGCGTCTTCCCCCAGCGAGGCGGACAAGATGCTGGCACAGGCATTCCTCGCCAGCCTAGCAGCCTCAACAGAGCGCGATCGACTCCAAGCACAGACGCTTAGTGAGCGCGAACATTCTTCCATGGAAAGAGAACGCCTTCAGGCGCAGCAACGGAGCGACGAAGATCGTATACGTCTAGAGATTAGACGCCTTCAGACGGAAGAGAATATGGTAAGGGACCGGGCCGAAGCCCAGCGCGCCGCCGCCGAAGCCCAGCGCGCCGCTGCCGGTGCCCAAAGAGAAGCAGAGCGCAACCTCGCTCTCACCAAGCGCGAAGCCGAGCGCGACCGATTACAAGCGCAGATAATGGAGCAGCTGATCACCAGGGCAACACCCCCTCCCTCCGCACGGGGTTCCAGGGCCTCGTCAAGACAAGGGTCAAGGGCACCCTCCCCTACCCGATCAAGCGACCCTGAGCCCGACCACCAGAGAGAGCCTATACCCCCCTCCGAACTCCTTCCCCGACCGGTCCACGCGAGACCCAGCTACAAGGAAGAAACGGTCTACACCGCGGAGAGGCTAAATAGACGACTACAGGATCTAGAGGACCTGCCAGAGGAAGAAGAAGAGGAGGAGAATCAAGCCCGACAGCAGCACAGTACTCCACAGGACCAGGAGGTCCAGTACAGCCCAGGCTCTACCCCCGCGGCTCTGCGCTACAGACCCCCGACTCAATTCACGGGTGAGCTTGACGCACGACCAGCCCCGAGGAATAGCACCTGGATACGCGGGCCATGGTACCCAGCAGGTACCAGCCCACCAAGAGGCGTAAGAGGAGACTCGCCTAGGAGGCCTCTCTTCCAACGCTCACCGATGTGCCAGCCATCCATGGCATCATACATTGGCACACCGACATTTCCGGACTTCACCCACGAGAACAGAGCACAGTACACGGAGCTACGAATGTGCTTAGAGACAATGATGTCCGATGTAGCTGATGAACCGTACAAGTATGCTATCCTACTGAAGCACCTCAAGGTGCCCCGAGCGCACAATATAACGCTGGCCTATGCCACCTCTACTACCCCATACACAGCGGCTCTAGCAGCACTCGACCAAAGATATGGACGCATATGGGACTACGTAATACAAGAGATAAGGCATATTGACCGCCTACCCCCAGCCACAGACAATCGCTCACTAGATGACCTGTCTATCAAGGTACAATCCCTGGTAGGGATGCTGGGGGCGCAAAGAGAAAAGGGTATGCACGAACTGTACGCAAACTCTAATGTCGAGAGGATTTTAGAGAAGCTTCCGCCCGCCCGACAAGAGCGCTTCAGGCGGCAAAGAGACCACCGTGATCCTAACGGTCCCGAGCCATCCCTCCTAGACCTAGCCGACTTCCTGGCGAGAGAAGTCAACAGCCTACGGTTGGATACGTTCATGCGGAGCACCCCAAGCTCCAGAGAGGGACCTAGGAGAGCAAACGATGGCCGAAGATTGGTGACCGTCATGCACCAATCAGAATCAGTACCGAGCAGCAAGAACCACAGTACCCCCTCGATGAAAGAGAAGTGGAAGATGGTGTGCCCGTACTGCGAAAAGGAACACTGGTTGTCACAATGTGACACGTTCAAGAAGATGACCGCCGACAAGGTGAGTCAATGGATAAAGTCCAACCGACGCGGTTACCGATGTGCGCGCAGTCACATGGCAGCCGATTGCCGCTTAAAGAAGAGGTGTAGTCGGTGTGACGGAGCCCACCTAGATGTCCTACACGACAGTAACAGAAGAAAGCCTGCACCCTCAAGCAGCACAAAGGCAAGTGTTATGTACATTGACCCCGCCAGCAGCGGGGGCGCCCGGGTGCTCTTAAAGGTGGTCCGCGTAACACTGAGTTACCAAGATAAGGTCATGGACACTTACGCCGTCCTTGACGACGGGTCAGAGAAGACCCTTCTCCTCGCGTCCGCTGCGGCCCAGCTGGGGCTGCGGGGGAGCGAAAACCAGATGACGATTCGGACAATAAGAAGAGATCTAAAGACGATAAAGGGCGAGAATGTCTCCTTCACTATCGCAGCAAGCGGGCAGCCAGAGAGACGGTATAGGATTACTAATGCTTTCACCAGCCAAGAAATAGGCCTGTCGCAGTACACCTACCCCATCGCCAAGCTGATGGATAAATATGTGCACCTGCGTCAACTACCTATACCGCTCATAGACGGTGCCACCCCGACCCTGCTGATAGGCTCCGACCATGCAGACCTCATAGTCCCGATTGACCGGGTCCACACAGGGCCCAGAGGCTGTCCTGCAGCAGTCGAGACCCGCCTAGGATGGACATTACAAGGCCCCCTCGCTAAGTCTCTTAACCGAACAGCAGCCACTAACTGCCTCCACTCCAGAGTGACAGAAGAAGACACCACCCTCCTACAGCATGTCGAGAGGCTATGGACACTAGAGACAATGCCCTTTAAGAACGAAAAGAAAGACATTCGTTCCAAGGAAGACATTTACGCTATAGCCCTCCTCGAGCAGGGGACAAAGAGAGTCAAAGTCAACGGAGTGATGAGATACGCAACTCCACTCCTGAGGCGAGAGGGTATGCCTACCTTCCACGCCCCAAAAGAAGCGACGGAGCGGTATCTATTGAACACAGAGCGGCGCCTAGCCAGAGACCCCGCTCAAGAGACTGTGTACCGCGCTGAGATTAACAAGCTAATCACAGCGGGACACATAAAGAAAATTGACATTAAAGAGGCCGATCAGACGACCGAATCATGGTACGTGCCGCACCACAAAGTCCACCACAACGGCAAGGATCGTATTGTGTTCAACTGCAGCTACCAGATCGGATCACAAAATCTGAATAAAGAGCTCTTGCCCGGCCCAACACTCGGCCCCTCTCTACTAGGCGTGTTACTACGTTTCCGCCAAGACAAGGTGGCCATCAGCGGCGACATCAAAGGGATGTTCCTGCAGGTGAGACTAGTGGAGGAGGACAAGCCCCTGCTGCGGTTCCTATGGAGAGAGAGGATCGGGGATGAGCAACCAGCCATCTATCAATGGGAAGTCCTCCCTTTCGGAACCACATGCAGCCCATGCTGTGCTACGTTTGCACTGCAAAAACACGTCGCAGAGGACCCAGCAGCTGATGAAGAGGTCCGACAAAGTGTAGGAAATAGTTTCTACGTGGACAACTGTTTGCAAAGCGTCTCGACGCCAGAAGAAGCCGAGGCCCTTCTACTCAAGCTCCGCGCCTCCCTGATCAAAGGCGGCTTTGATCTCAGGCAGTGGGCCAGCAGCGACCCGCAAGTATTGCGCAGCCTCTCCCCCGAGGACAAGGCAGCAAGCAGCGAGACCTGGATGGCGACCATCCCAGGAGAAGCCCAAGAAATGACATTAGGACTAGTCTGGCGCTTCAAAACAGACTCGCTCCATTATAAACACACACCCCTGACCAAGGAGCAGGGAAGGTCGACTGCACTACCGACCACCAGACGGAGTGTATACAGAACACTCGCCAGACAATATGACCCGTTGGGATGTATTCTACCTTACACCACCAGGGCAAAGATGATTGTAAGAGCGTTATGGGACAAGGACCAGGGCTGGGACGACCCCATACCCGAACACCTTGCATCCACATGGAGAGAGTGGGAGACGGAACTCAGCTCACTCCCAGGTGTCAACATACGCCGCAGCTACTTCCCACCCACAGTGAGGCCGGAGACGTGCCAGATGGACCTGCACGTCTTCAGCGACGCCTCCGAAGTAGCCTACGGTTCGGTGGCCTACTTGCGTGCCCGAGAGGAGGGAGGAGAAATACATACTGCTTTCATCCTGGCTCGCTCAAGAATAGCCCCACGAAAGCAACAATCTATCCCGCGTCTAGAGCTCTGCGCAGCCCTAGCAGGAGCGCAACTCGCCACGTTAATCCAACGTGAACTCACCATTCCGGTGCAAAGAACAATCTTGTGGTCAGACTCCACGACAGTACTCACATGGATCCGGTCTGATTCGTGCAGATACAAGGCCTTCGTGGGAGTCAGAGTCACAGAGATTCAAGATTTAACAGAAGTAGCAAGCTGGAGGTATGTGGACACAAAACACAACCCAGCTGACGTCATCACCCGGGGAATGTCCCTGGATGACCTCACCCGTCACAACCTATACAGTGACGGGCCAGAGTTCCTCAAGCTCCCGGAAGAAGAGTGGCCTACACCCACCCCACGGGAAGCGAGTAAAGAGGAGGCCGAAAACAAGAAATCTATGTTCTGTGGATTGAACACACTCGTCTCCACAGACCCCGACATAGACGATTGCCTCACCCTAGAGAGTGCGCAGCTAAAGACATTCCTGTGGCACCACCCAGAGGTTCAGCTCACTACTGACATTACAGCAGCTGACTACGAAGAAGCAGAACTTCTTCTACTACAACGAGCCCAGAGAGACTCGTTCCCCGATGAGCTAGACTGTCTACAGGGAGCAAAGCCCGTCCCATCAGACAGCAGACTGCTCCACCTAGCCCCCGAGAGCGACGCCCATGGTCTCATCAGAGTGGGTGGTCGTCTGCGGAGAGCTCCAGACTTACCGGATGACGTCAAGTACCCGATAGTCTTAAACAGCCGACACAAGGTCACAGAGCTGATCATAAAGAAATACGACGAGGATGTGCATCACGCCGGGGCAGAGAGAGTCTTCGCGGAGATCAGACGTCGTTATTGGATACTGCAAGGGAGAGAAGCAGTGCGGCGCTTCCAGCGAACCTGTCTAGACTGTCGTAAGTGGCGAGCGCAGCCCAGTATACCCCGGATGGCTGACCTACCTCCCTGTCGCCTCCGACTCGGCGACAAGCCTTTTCACTCCACCGGTATGGACTGTTTCGGCCCGCTGTATATAAAGAAAGGAAGAGGAACCGAGAAGCGGTGGGGTATTGTATTCAAATGCATGACCACCCGAGCGATGCATATAGAACTCCTTCCAACCATGAGCACAGACTCATTCCTTATGGCCTTCCGAAGATTCACATCGCGGAAAGGCAAACCGTCTATATTATTGTCTGATCACGGGACAAACTTCAAAGGCGGAGAAAGAGAGCTGAGAGAGAGCTTCCAAGCTATGGGCCCAGAACTTAAGACCCACCTCGCTCCATCCCAGATTGACTTCCAGTTTAATCCCCCGAACGCACCTCACTTCGGTGGAACTTGGGAACGAGAAGTACGTTCAATAAAGACAGCCCTGTACGCCGTGCTTGGGGCCCAGACCGTGGCGGAAGAAGTCTTAATGACAGTCCTCACGGAGATCGAGGGAGTATTGAACTCAAAGCCCCTCGGTTACGTCTCAAGTGATGTAGCAGATGTCGACCCAGTCACCCCCAACACACTCTTGATGGGGCGGCTGGACCCCGCGCTACCACAGACAATGTACAGGCCTGAAGAAGCGAACGGCCGAAGAATGTGGAGGTACAGTCAAGTATTGGCTGACAAGTTTTGGAACAGCTTCCTACTCCACTATCTACCGTCTCTACAGACCCGCCAGAAATGGGTGAAAGAGAGAGACAATTTGACAGAAGGAACAGTCGTCATGATTATCGACCAGTCACTACCCCGAGCTATGTGGCCGGCTGGCCGCGTAAGCAAAGTGATCACCGGTGCCGACGGAAAGGTCCGAGCAGCCGAAGTGCTCGTCCAAGGGCGGATCTACACCCGACCCGTGGCGAGGCTAATAGAACTGCCAAGGCTCCCCGATACTATCGATGACGACCATGACCCCATGACTTTGTGAACTGCCCGACCCCTCACAACAGACATTGAGTAGTGGACAGTGCGGTTAATCTGTCTCTGCTTAGCTAATTAGGTGGGACTAATTAGGGGGCGGCTGTTACAAAGGATCAGATTAAACCGAATATATATATTTATTGATTGATATATATTGCATAGTATTTGTATATCGTTTGATATCCCTTGTATATTCCTTGTACATATACACGGAATATCCCTTTAGCCCAGACCATAATATTTCATTCTCCTATTGGACAGCGGTCCACAGGCGCCAGAGCCGCGCCTCCGGAGTCAGGTTCAAAGTCACCGTCAAGACATGTCTGTGCATGCCCGGCCTTGCCCAGGGATACGAGACAGAAATGTCGTTGGCACTAGTTTGTTCACCGTGCATATAAATACAGCGCAGGTGAATACAGAAGCACTTAGTCTTACTTAGTCAGAAGTCAAGAGTTACCCAATAAGTTGAAGCCTCACCCACGATACTCCGTGCGGTGAAGTATGGCCTGTTTGGCCCCAGAATAGAGCATTGAGACCGCGTGCGAATTAATAACTGAATTGTCAGAGTTTGGCGCTATACCGTCGAGTGCGACATATTTCTATTAAGTCAGTAATAGTCTATTTGTGTATAGTGTATCGTGCGGCTAAAGTTCTACAGTGACCAGCATCACCAACGCTTCCTCGTATTAGCTAGAGTTCTTATCCAGGCTGGGCTGCTTTCATGGCGCTTTCACCCGAGGAGACCTAGACGAGAACCGTGTGGACATGTACACTGGATTAATCTACCCGACGACTACATAGCCCTTTGCGGCTGGATTATATTTGCTTTGGTCCTGTGATTTATGGAGCGGAGAACCGCCGACGCCTACACGCGTTGGATTTACCCTGCGAGGAGCCAAGTCGAGTCGGCGCCTCAGAGAGCCTGAGGCCGGCTAGCTTTCTTCACTGTGGAGCTACAGTCTACGGAGAACAGCTGTATTCGTCTGTGGATCAAGAGGCTATTGCACCGTCTCCTGTACTTGGAGTCTCCTTAGTCATCGTTGACCAGACTATCTACTACCGACAGATCCTCTACCCCTGCTGGCTTACAACCAGGGGGACCCTTCCAGTATCTCCCGCTATATATTACTAGTGTACCATAGATATAATTCCCTAAGATTCAGGTTGTATAATTACCTCCTGCGTAACCAGAGAATGGACATTCATTGTTGATTTGCCTACGCACATTCCTTTGCCTTACAAGTGCATTCAAAGTATAATAGAGAAGTATTATGTACCTTTTGCTGCAATAAATACTTAAAGACAACTTTGTGTAGAACCGGTTCATTGTGGGAAGTGTTCATTATATTTAGATATCATGTACTGTATGGCCAGTAATTAAAGTACATAAAGCGGTAGTGGTTTAATGATACCATACTTATCAATACAGTCAGGGAATTGTACCCCTCAGTTACAGTTGGCATGAAATAACGAATTATGCCATGGCTGGCACTCAAAGTGTTAAAGATCAATGTAAGCCAGTGTAAAGTAAAGATATTGAGCATAGATTTGTAAAATGTGCAACCCTAGTTTCACCTAGTGGTATGAGACGTATTCTTCGTATGGCTGCACGTACCGCACCGTGAACCCCATACCGTAAATTCGCGGGACAAATACACGTACCGTTACACCCGTAGAGGCTGGTCTTACAGGGTCAAGGTTAAAGGTCACAGAGGCTGGTCTTACAGGGTCAGGGTTAAAGGTCACAGAGGCTGGTCTTACAGGGTCAGGGTTAAAGGTCACAGAGGCTAGTCTTACAGGGTCAGGGTTAAAGGTCACAGAGGCTAGTCTTTAGGGTTGGGCACGGTTGGGTTCCTATTAGAACCGGTTCCTAACTTCCGGTTCTGGAAGTTTGCATTTTGATTCTTAATTTAGATTCTTAAAAAAAAAAAATTACTTTGTTAATTAATACCCTAGTTACAGTACAGCAACCAAATTAAACTGTATCAAGTCAGCTGACAATGTGAATAGTATGATTTTTTTTGATTTAAAAAAAAATAAAAGAAATCTCCTGCGAAATAAGCTGTGACCTGTTTTGACCTGCACCTCAAAGAATCGGAATCGAGAATCGTTTAGAACAGGAATCGATAGAGAATCAGAATCGTTCAAATCCAAACGATGCCCAACCCTACTGGTCTTACGGGGTCAGGGGTGAACTCGATGGGCGCAGGGTCCTTGCAGCTGCAGATGCTCCCGTACCCCTCCACCTTGCTGCAGAACAGCTTCCTGCGTTTGTTCAGTTCTGTGTCCGCCCAGTGACACTCAGCCTCTGCATGGAGGAAAAGGTCAAAGTTCACTCGGTCTGCCCGCTCTCCCTTCATCCATTGGTTCTCAGAGTAGGGGGGGGACGACGACGACGACTGTAATATGGGGAACTGTAATATCACTAATGATATTATGTTAACCCTTTCACCACCACACTACCAAATGGTTAACCCTTTCACTGTGTGTGACAACACAGCAGGTTAACCCTTCACTGCCACGTGACAAAGGGTTAACCCTTTCACTGCCACTGTGCCACACTACAGAAGGTTAACCCTTTACTATCACACTACCGACGGTTAACCGGCAGTGAAAAGGGTTAATGAAGGAGCGGCTTCGCGCTGTTCCATCACTGGACAACGTCTTGGGTGAATATCCCATAATAGCCGTAGGATTTTGTCGACGGCTTTAATAGTGACTTTGTTTTAACCGTTTTTGTTAAACTTTGTTAAAATTGACAATAATAATGGGACTTCCGTGAGAGCTATAATCGGATGCTGGCTGGATAGACTATACTTGTAAGTAGCAGAAATGCATTGGGTTTGGACTTTTCATAGGTTATTGTTGATCTCTCAAACACACGGTGGAAACTAGTTAAACATTGCGCTGTGAACTCTTGTTCACTTTGATTCATTTGTCTGTCATGGACCTGATGTGGTCTACCCTTAGAATACTATAGTTCACCTCCAGCAGCAGTGAGCTGGACCTCAGTCTATAGCAGGTTAGAATACTATAGTTCACCTCCAGCAGCAGTGAGCTGGACCTCAGTCTATAGCAGGTTAGAATACTATAGTTCACCTCCAGCAGCAGTGAGCTGGACCTCAGTCTATAGCAGGTTAGAATACTATAGTTCACCTCCAGCAGCAGTGAGCTGGACCTCAGTCTATAGCAGGTTAGAATACTATAGTTCACCTTCAGCAGCAGTGAGCTGGACCTCAGTCTATAGCAGGTTAGAATACTATAGTTCACCTCCAGCAGCAGTGAGCTGGACCTCAGTCTATAGCAGGTTAGAATACTATAGTTCACCTCCAGCAGCAGTGAGCTGGACCTCAGTCTATAGCAGGTTAGAATACTATAGTTCACCTCCAGCAGCAGTGAGCTGGACCTCAGTCTATAGCAGGTTAGAATACTATAGTTCACCTCCAGCAGCAGTGAGCTGGACCTCAGTCTATAGCAGGTTAGAATACTATAGTTCACCTCCAGCAGCAGTGAGCTGGACCTCAGTCTATAGCAGGTTAGAATACTATAGTTCACCTCCAGCAGTGCAGGGTTAGAATACCAGGGTTCCCACAGACATTGCAAAATTAAATTCAAGCACTATTTAAATTTTTTAAACGGCATTTAAAAGGATACAATTCACTTTTAAATGCCGTTTTTTTATTGGGAAAAAATCTGATCCAATATTTATTAAACCAATTTCCAACAGTTACACTTTAGATACAATTATATTTCTTGATTCAGAAATTTTTTATTATGGATGAACAAAACTTTCAATGGTTGAAATGGTTGATTTTAATTTCAAGGACTTTTTAACCCTTTCTCTGTACATCCTTATACCCTCCTCTGCCAGCTCTATTTGTCTATGGAGAAGTTCCCCTTCTTTGCAGGGCTATAACCTTTTAAATTGTATTGCTAAATTTGACGTTATTATGGCCCATTCAACGTCAATTATCTATCGTTTAGGATGTAGCAACGTTCTACTTTTTCATTCACATATTCATACTAAAATACGGTCTAAAGTATAAATATGTTTTTATCGTTTTCTGCAGCATTCTGCAGAACGTGATTTATAGCCCTAAATACATTATATTGATGATCAAATACAGTTTGATAGTGATCGGCGCCAGATAAAAAATTTCAAATGTACTTGCTTCTAGAAGTTACTACTCATCATCTGATGTTGACCGGATGGGGGGGGGGTCGTTTATAATTCCGTGGCCAACGTTAGATGATTCATGTAGTGTGGGTGATATGATCATCAGAGCAGTTTGTATCGAACACGGTAATAATAAACGCTGAAACTGGAGCAAAAAGATTGCTATTATGGGATGTTGAAATATGCGATCCATTTCCAGGTTGTATAATAGTATATACGTCCAAATCATGTTGTTTATCGAGTTATTGGCAACGGATCGCTATCCATTGTGTCTAGCTCGAGTCCATATTCGGCCGGACCGAATATGGATGAGCACCAGTTCCTGCTGCTCATTTCCTGTTTGGGCGATCCGCCGATCGGCCACCAGATGGCGCTCTTGAACCGTTGGAGAGTTGAGAGGAGATCAACAGGGGATCTCAAGACTCCGCGGGTGAAATATGATTGCCATCACAGATTTTTTTAAATATTGATCTCAATGACGTGTTACGGCGTCATTGGCAGATTACGCATGGCGGAGATTGGCGTGTTAACTCGTCCTTGGCGATTAAAGGGTTAAGCGCCTTGTTAAAAAATTAGCTGTTTAAGGAATTCCAGGCCTTAGAATTTTTTTTGACAAAAATCAAGCACTTTTAAGCACTTCAAGGACCTTGTGCGAACCTTGAATACTATAGTTTACCTTCAGAAGCAGTGAGCTGGACCTCAGTCTTCAGCAGCACAGGGTCTCCCCATGTCGAGAGTGCTGGAGACTTAGAGTGCTTCTCTCCATACACCTGACCTACACACACACACACACACACACACACACACACACGTTCGAACACACACATACATAAATGCACGTGAACACGCATATACATGACCAGACACAATAATAATAAACGTTATTTGTATAGCACCTTTTATACAAGAATTGCAGCCCAAAGTGCTTCATAGCAGTAATGTAGACATAAGATTGACAAAATAAAAACAATGCATAAAGTGCAGACATAAAATAAAGAGAATAAAAGCAGTGCAATAAAAGTCTCATTTACAGCAATAATCATAAGAATAGACAATTAAACAATTACAATACAATTAAAGACGATGGTGCGGCCGGGTAGCGCAGCGGAGACAGTGGGATCGAATCCAGCTGCCAGCGGTGCCTCCGGCTTGGTCGGTGGTCCATACTAACACAATTTGCAGTGTCAGCAGGTGGGAAGCCGGTGGGGTGGGTCCTGGTTAGGGATGTCCCGATCCGATCACGTGATTTTCCGAAGATCGGGATCGACAAAAAAAAAGGAAAAAAAAGGGATTTCTTTTTTTTTTTTACCTTTTTTTTTTAATTCAACAAACATGACCATGTTCACGTCTTAAACTCATACTGAGGCCTTAGTTTTGGTTTTAAATTGCATATCATCATTCATTTATTTATTGTCACACAGAGCAGAAGAATTTTGCCAAAACAAAAACAAAAACAAATTTTGCTGCAGAACGGCAGACCAGCCACACTCTCAGACCCCAAAAAAAATAAAAAAAAATAAAAACAATTTTATCCCAATTTCTCACATTACATTCACCCTGAATGTTGACGTTATCCAGGTGAAAAGTTAACTTCATTCAAGCGAGGCATTGCAATCCTTGACATAAATCATTTGATGTATAATTAAATCAAAGGAAATGCGTTTGGGTCTGAAAGCTGCCATTCTGCAGCTGGATACTATTAGTTTGTTTTGGCAAAATTATTCTGCTCTGTGTGACAATAAATAAATGAATGATGATATGCAATTTAAAACCAAAACTAAGGCCTCAGTATGAGTTTAAGACGTGAACATGGTCATGTTTGTTGAATAAAAAAAGAAAAAAAATATATCTTTACCTTTTTTTAATTTTTTTGATCGGATCGGGAAAAATCGGTATCGGTAGATAGTTACTCAAAATCACATGATCGGGATCGGATCGGGAGCAAAAAAACGTGATCGGGACATCCCTAGTCCTGGTCGTTGTAAACAGCGACTCCTACAGGTCGGTCGGGGTGCCTGCTCAGCAAGGAAGGGATCTGGGTGAGGTAGTGTGATCCTCCCACACGTTACACTCACCCAATGAGAGTCCTCGCTGTCAGGTGAAAAGAAGCGGCTGGCTGCCTCCACATGTATCGGAGGAGACATGTGATAGGCTTCAACCTAGGGCTGGGCGATATGGAAAAAAATCATATCGCGATAACGATATGATAATTTTATTTTATTTCTCGATATCGATAATTATCGAATTGTTATAATAATAATTTTTTTTTTTTTTTTTTTTTTTTAAACAACAGATGTATGTTTATTTTGCAGCAATTCTTTGTCATTGCCGCCATCTTTAGTGTTACATCCCCTCACACTCCAGTTCTCAGGCTGCAGCTGGTTTAAAAGCTAAAGTAAACCGGCTTCTCTGCTGGCTGTGGCTCCAGAGGAGTTGAACAGTTCTGGCTCTGCTAGTTTATTTTCGATCTTTTGGCGCTTTTTTGGTGGACAAACCACCACACATGTGCACTGTGACTCGTGACTGGAGTCTAGTTCTGCTAGCACACATAGCCTACTGTGTACAGACTGTTTCAAAATGTATTTTAAATTAGAAAGCAAACAAAATAAATGGACAAGAGAAAAAGAAATCTGAATTTGGTAAGTATTGTCATTTGGACAAGCAAAGCCATTACTTTAAGTTGCAGGCAAGAAAGACAAGTCGGTCCACTGTCTCTGGTTTTAAAACTGCCCTGTTGCAGGTAAAAAAAAAAAAAAAAAAAAAAGTATAAAAAAAAAAAAAAAAAAAAAAAAATCGATTTTTTTTTTATTTCGATATTCGATATCGATTATTAAAATATATCGCGATATTTATCGTTATCGTTATATCGCCCAGCCCTACTTCAACCCTCCCTAGACCGGCAAGTGGGGTCAAATGCGCGCAACGACCAGGAAGGGGGGGGGGGGGGGGGGGGGGGGCGGGGGATTGGCATAACGACTAAATTGGGATGGGAGAAAAATACAGAAAAAAGGGAGGAGAAAAAGTTGTTCAAAAAAATTAAATACAATTAAAAGGCGGATTCAAATGAAAATAACTAATTTACAATACAACAATTACAATTACAATTTCAACATATGTCCCACAAAATCGACATACTGTCCTGCATTTGGATTCGTAATTTAGTTTTGTTACATATAAGTCAGTCCGATGAAATATTTTATCAAAATCTTTTATCAAAGATCCGCCTTTTTCAGGGGGAGCCTAACACTTCCAGTGCCACGCCTCTTACTCCTCATTGGCGCCTCATGCCACCCATTAACCCCATGTAAACAGTCACCTTGTTTGTAGAGCTATAACCATATTCTATATTATAGCTATGGATACAGTACGATAGTCATTTGACACTGGGTTTCATCCGGTCAAGATGCAAAAAAGAAAAAAGAATCCATCCATACGTCCCCGTGTTATACCGTGGTGAATATAAATATGGTTTTAGAGCGGTCGTAATCCATGAAATGCTGAGTAATAGCGCTACACGTCGATTACATTGTAGACGCTAGCGTTCCTCGCCTGAACCCGCTATTGTTCCGGATTCAAGTCCACTGTCCACATTATCGGTATTATGTTCCATCATGAATGCATGAAAGGGGGGGGGGGGGGGGGTCGTTTCTGATTATTCGAGCATCAGTAACGGCATTCGCATTGAACACTAGAAACGGTTACCAGCCCGATCGCTATGAAAGCATTGCAGGATCAAGCTAGAATTTACGTCAAATCGATCTTACCTTCGGCCGAAAGTAATCCAAAAAGAATATTCCAATTTCTTGATCGCCATCTGGTAGATCCAATCCCCATTTGCTCGACGTTATAAACGACCATAACATACGGATCAAGCATAGTTGACGGGCTGCGATGTAACCGGCTGGACTGTGCGCTTCGCCGAGAACAAAAAATTAAATCCGCGACATGGGGTCATTCCACAGCCCAGGATACAATGTTTTGTAGCTCGATACCGCCGCCTGGTAGGATGCGGCTGGTACTGCACCTTCGGATTCCCACTATGCATTTTTCAGCCAACACACATCACCATGAGATTGAATAGGCCTCGAAAAAAAGGAAAAACGACACAGAAACGAGAATCTTTGTTTTTTTGGCACTGAGTGGTTGGGGCACAGAAACGAGATTCTTCGTTTTTGGACACTGCTAGCCCCTCCCTCCCGCCGCCACTGGTGTGTGTGTACCTCCTTTCTTCACCACCAGGGTCCACATGTCTCTCCAGCTGAGGTTGAGTGACACCTGGCTGCCCAGCCCCTTCAGGAGGTTCTTAGCTGCATCCTTCAGGTGGAAGGTCCCCTCATCCTACACGCACACGCACACACACACACACACACGCACGCCAGTGTCAGCATAGAAACACACACACGCAAAGATATTCAGGGCAAGTGAGTTAACCCACTGAATCTCAGAAGATCAATAGAACGATCAATATATAGAAAGCAAGCAAGACAGGATATCTTAAAGGGATAGAACCACAGCCCTGTTTCATCAGCAGAGTCCTTTCTGTTCCTCATACTGGATACCTGGACAAACTAATGCAAACTCAATGGGGCCAAGCTTCCGTCTGTACAAGCTAGGGCTGACCCCTATTAGTCGATTAGTCGGTCGAAAGGAGCCGTAGTCGACTAGCCAACCTCTTAGTCGTATACAAAAAAATATATATATTTTATTTTTATTTTATTTTTTTTATCATTCTTTCCAAAAGAAGAGAGGCCTAGAACGCTAATGGCACGCATACCAGAGGCTAACTGCCTACAAAAACAGGCACAGAGGCACTGAAAGAGGATTTCACCCATCTAATGAACACACTAGACTAGACAAATATCAAGATGTATCAATCAGTGGACCAATTGCATGCTTTTGCAGAGGACAAGAAGCCTTCAGTCGACTCCTTCAGACATTAACACATCCACCGCCATAAACGGCTTACGACGGGTTTGCTGATCATGCGAATTCCACCAATCCACAGCGTACGACGTTATTGAGATCATATTTCATTTTTTCGCCATGGTATTCATAATTCCGCCACCCAGCCTTGGCTGAGACAGTGGGACTCGGCACAACCGTGCAACGCTTCAATACCGCCGCCTGGTGAATGATCAGGCGAGTTACTACCGGAAATGGATCTCTGGTGATCTCGGTGCATCTGGGAAATCCGTCCGGCAGTCACATATTGTTGCGGGACTCTAGACACACATCCGTGTATATGGATCGCTGCCATAACTCAATAATCGATATGATTTGGTAGGGCTGGGCAATATAACGATAACGATAAATATCGCGATATATTTTAATAATCGATATCGGAAAGAAAAAATATCTGGTAAAAAAATATATCGAATTTGTATTTATTTATTTTTGTGACCTGCAACAGGGCAGTTTTAAAACCAGAGACAGTGGACAGACTTGTCTTTCTTGCCTGCAACTTAAAGTAATGGCTTTGCTTGTCCAAATGACAATACTGACCAAATTGAGATTTCTTTTTCTCTTTTTTTTTGAACAAATGTTTTTTATTTTCCCTTTTTTAACATAAAACTAGACAAACAATACATTAATAGTAGAAATCTATGATAAATCACAGGACAATGATCGACATAATAATAGCAATAATGACAGTCCAGTAATTAAATCAAAATAAATGTAGATTGAAAGACATAAAAATAATAAATACAATACAATACATATGCTCTTGCTCGCTCTTCCTCACTCTTTCCTTCCCCTTCCCTCCCCCTCCACCCCCCCCTCAGGACCCCCTCTTGGACTATACATCCATTATTCCGTTTAACACCAGGGATTACAAGTTCATATGCTTCCCTTTATCTTCTCCACCACATCTAACCAGATTGCTATGCTGGCTTCATTAACACCTAAAATTCGTGCGGTAGATATCTCTAGATAAATCACATCGAGATAGGTAAGAACCCATACCTTCCGGCACATTTTATCCGGTTGAATCCAGCGTGATGCTATCAACTTTTTGGCAGCCGTAAGACCGGACAAAATTTGTCTCTTTACATGTACAGAGGTTGATAACTGAGAAACATCATTCAACAACAATACAGAAAGCAGTACAGGGCCCCGTTCCATGTACGTGGTTCAACTAAGTCGATCAACATGTCCATTATCCAGCTTCAGTTAACCCGATGTTCGAAGCCGGGATTTTCCTGTTTCACAAACCTGGATTCAGTCTCGTTAACTCAAGCCAGACTTGAGAGTCAGGCTAGATGCGCGCTCCCGTTTTAGGTGGAAAGCCAGCACGTATCGATGGCAGAGACCCTGATTCTCAACGGCATTGATTGATTAATTGATTTAAGACTTTATTGACAGATTGCAATAGGCTCAATCGCCTCGCCGACAAGTTAAATGCGTTATCTATAGGCTAATTCTAAGTCCCTCATTACCTCAATCAATCAGATTATATTTCTTTAAACTTGCCTGCTGGATTGAATAATCAAATGAGATCTTGCTAGCAAAAATAACTAGTTAACTGTTATACAGAATTACGAGACGGCTTTCTTGCCCATTGATTGATGTATAGTCAATGTTTAACTTATCACCAATGTGGTCTAACGGGTTGTTCTTTTGACTTCCACACGGACGACCCGGGTTCAAGACCGGGGTCCTTCTTTTTGCAATATAGGAATAATTCAATTTGGTGCACGTTGAGAGCTATATAAAGAATGACATCCTCAATGCATGTAGATTTATAATATTTTAACTTAAAACCAGGCTACTTTGGCGTATAATCATTAATATTATATTCAAAAAAATAATATTGGAAACTCCGGGATTTGAACCCGGGTCGCAAGGTTGGGAGTCTTGAGCACTACCGCTGGGCCACTGTGCCAGATGGGATAAATTCATTGTTTATACATTAATGAACGAGAGACCCGTGTTTAGAATATTCCTTATTTTGAATGACGTTTTATTTCTTTATCCTCATTCATTCATGTGACGTCAACGGCTCATTCAATTTCTCAAATCCGTCAAACAGCGCATCTCATCAGACATCTTAATCCCAGTTACAATTAAAATAACCACATTTTTGTGTACATCGCACGAGCGAGCGCCACCGTCGCCACGGTATATATAACGTGCATTATTTAGGACAAAGTGAATTTAATATCAGCATTTTGGGTCTATTTTACATTTCAAAAGCCCCCTCTGGAAGAATGGAGCACAAAAACGTAATTCAGAATGGTATAATGCAGATCGTAGACTGTGGGAATAGTTTCAGGAAACGAGCTGTCACTTCTTTGCGGGGGCGTGGCTCTGCGTGATCGGGCTAACTTGAACTTGAACTCTGCTTTCGAGCAGGCTCAAACTTTTGGATCTGTTGGCATGGTGATCTGGAAAATCCACGTATATGAAACCGGAAAGTCCGGCTAACCCAGTTATCCAGCTAAAGTTATCCGGCTAACTCAGTTATCCAGGTACATGAAACGGGGCCCAGGTATGGGCAGAGATAAAAATTCTGATAATTGAGTGGTTACTTCTTCCCAGAATATCTTAACAGGATGGCATTCCCAATACATATGCATAAATGTACCAAGAGCACCGTTTAAACACAAGGAGCATCGAGGGTCTTGTCTGAGCCCCATTAGGTGCAAACGTCTAGGAGTCAGGTAAGTCCTATGAATAAAATTAAGATTAATCTGTTGATGATCCGGGTTGCGTGACGACAGCCGAACGTTTGCCCAGACTTAATCCCAATCAAAATCTACTTCCAAGTTTGGGATATCCTTCCTCCAAACTGAGTCTAGGGGAAGGACATCATATGAGGACGTAAGTAAGTGACGATAAAAGTCAGAGACGAAGCCACTCGATGTCTCCTTTTCATAAAATTATTTGTGATATCTGTGGTGTTCAAGTGGAATCTTTAAGGGGACTCCGTGAGCCTTTAAAGCTGCTCTTAATTGTAGATAGAAAATATGAGTGGAGCTGGTGAGGTTAAATTTGTTAGATATATCTTGATAGCTGCAGAGACCCCGGTTGTCGAAGATATCCCCCAATGTGTGTATGCCCTTTTGCCATTTAGGAAATCTGATAGGTTGTTGTGCAATAAGGAGTAAATTGTTATTAAATAGGGGAGAATGAGGCGGCTACGTGGCGTAGTGGGCAAGGCGCTCGCCACGAATGCGGAGACGCTGGGCTCGCCTGTTCGAGCCCAGCGCTCCACATTGCTTTCAGTTTAGCTGGTCGTTCATACTAATACACATTGGCCGTATTAGGGGGTGGGAAACTGATGGGTGGGGATCGGGCGTTGTGGACAGCGACTCCTACAGGTCGGTTAGTGCGCCTGCGCAGTAGAATCAGGAAGTGTCGGGGCAGCGTGAGCCTCCCACGCGTTACTCCTCGCCACAGAGATCGAGCTGCGCAGGTGAAAAGATGAGACTGCTGTTACCTCAAGTACCGGAGGGGACTTGTGCTATGTATGACTTAGTCCACATTGCAGCCGGCTTGTGGGAGGCAAGAAACAGCGTTCGTGACAGGGGAGGGTTGAATTGGATGATACGAAATTGGGATGGGAGAAAATATAGAAAATGGGAGAAAAAGTGTATAAAAAAAAATAGGGGAGAATGACTATGCCATTTATGGTGGTTAGTGCACTTTTTCTGTGTGTCACGCCATATCCGGATAACATGTGTAATAAGAGGGCCAAATTTCAAGTTGCATTGCTTAATTGATAAGTTGGTGTACACTATATCCTCCAGTCTATGTGGTGCCACTATGTTCTCCTCTAATGGTCTCCAGGATACAGATGCTAGAGAATCAAACCAGGTGATCAGTGGTCTTAAAGAGAAAGCTTTAAAATAATAGTTGAAGTCTGGAAATGCTAAAACACCGTCGGCTTTATTTCTCTGTGCAGTGGATCTTTTTATTCGTGGAGGTTTGTTGTTCCAAATAAATGTATATGCTGCGGAGTGTAATTTTTGCCAGTAACCAACAGGGGGGGGTAACGGCAACATCGAGCTGAAGAAGTTAATTCTGGGTAAAACATCCATCTTAACTATTGATGCTCGGGCCTGTACTGCGTTTTTTAGTTTTGACCACCTGCCGAAGTCATTTGTGATCCTATCTAGGAATCCGGAATAATTATACTTCACCGTTTGGCATATAGTGGGGAATATTTCAACTCCAAGACATCTAAAGTGTTCTACCATTGGTATATTTGCTGGGAGGGAGGTAGCCTTCGCAGTCACATTGAGTGGAAGGAAGGCCGATTTTGGCCAGTTTATCTTAAATCCTGATAGATTGCCAAAATCATCTATTACTTTGAGAAGATGAGGTAGGGAGGTGGTAGGGTTTTGCATGAACAATATTACATCATCCGCATATAAGCTAATATGATGCTGTGTGCCCTTAATTGAGATCGGCTCTATAGACTGGGATTGTCTTATGTACTGTGCCAAAGGCTCTAGGGATATAGCAAATAGTCCGGGAGTAAGAGGACAACCCTGTCTGGACGAGCGCGACACAGGAGATGAATGTGTGGGAGATGAATTTACCTGTTAAAATCATGGCCGATGGATCTGTTATAGTACTTTGATCATATTAATGAATCCATCTCCTAACCCCATCATTCTAAGTACTGCCCATAAATAAGACCATTCCAACCTGTCAAAGGCCTTCATCGCATCCAAGGATAATACAGCTGTAGGAGGCGCGGCATCCTTGCTGGAATCTATCACATGCAGTAACCGTCTAATATTATCCGTGATAAGGATGGCTAGTACCTTAGCGTACAGCTTGAGATCGGATCCGAGGAGGCTTAAGGGTCTATAACTACCGCATTCGGTGGGGTCTTTGTCTTTTTTAAGGAGGACAGATATGAGTGCCATATTGACGTCCCTGGAGAAGTTCCCCTCTTTGATTGAGTATAAAATCATATCAAGTAATAGGGGTCCAATTACATCCCAACATGAAAGGTACAGTTCTGGTGGAATGCCATCCCAACCAGGGGCCTTACCACTTTGCAATTCAGATATAGCCTTCCTAAGTTCCTCTAGTGTAATAGGTGCATCTAACCGTTTAGTCGTCTTCCTCTGAAAGTTTAGGTAAGTTAATTTGATCAAGAAATGTATCCAGTTTATTATGATCGAAAATCACTTCTGACTTGTACAGGTTGGAGTACTGAAAGTCTCATTGATTTTTTTGGGGTCTGTGATAACAAGTCCCTGTTGGTCCTTAATAGCAGGGATATCAGCAAATTGTTCATTGGATCGTATCTTCATAGCTATTAGGTGACTCGGTTTAGAGCCATGAAAGTAATAATGTTGTCTTGTACTGCGTATTTGAAATTCAGATTGTTGTCTTAAAATGGAGTTAATCTCCTTTTTTAACACTTTAATTTGAGACTCCAGTTGACACGAGTAGTTGCGTTGTATAGAGGAGAACAACGAAGAGTGAAGCATTTCCAGCTCTACCAATTTGGATTGACGTTTCTTGCCGTTGGACGTTGGAGGCAAAGACAGTAGTGTTTCCCTTAATAAAACCCTTTACCGATATCCATAACGTTCTGGGGTCTTGTACCGAACACGCATTAATCTGCAGGAATTCATTTAGTTTATTTTTGAATTGTAGATTGAATTCAGTGTTTTTCAATAGTGTCTAGTTAAAACGCCATCTTGGGGCTCGGGATGTCATTCTACTGAATGAGCCCTTTAGGAGTAAATAGTTGTGGGTCCCAATTCAACGTCAAAGCTATCAAATAGTCTAGGGGATGCAAAAACATAATCAATTCTAGAAAATGTCTCGTTTCTTGCTGAGAAAAAGGAGTACTCTCGGGCCGTTGATCATTTACACCTGTATCCTTGGCCCAAGCCTGTAGTGCATTAGAGCAGGGGTTCCCAACCTTTTTTCCCCCAGGGACCCCCAAACATCTCTGATGAAATTCCTGGACCCCCTTCCTAATAAAATACCATAAAATACTTTCTTTTGTCATTTTAATAACAACTGCTTATACACAGGCATATGCATCATAATTAGACCCACTATGCTTCTTTGACTTGTGCCTTCAATCAAAAAATCTCATCTTGCACCATATGTATTTCAAAATGTTGGCCAATATTCAAATCCTGTATTCATCCTCTCAAATCAGGCCCTAATGGTGAACGGTTTGCATTTATGTTGAATGAAGTAAGAATCCACTGCAGTAAAAATATCCTCACCTCGAGTAGTGGTAGTAAGGTTGACTGACTGAATGTCCTGCTTCAGATCCTCATTTTCGATATACTGCACATAAACGATGAGCACAGCCTCGTCTGCGACAGTTGTAGTTTCATCAAGTTGTATGGCAAATGGACCCTTTCTAAGCTTTTCTGACAGCTGCTGCTCGCAATCACTTGACATCTTATCAATTCGGTCTTTCACTACATTGTTCGAGAGTGGTACTGATTTTAGTTTATCCGCCACCTGTGGGCCGCACAGTTTCTAAACCATTTTGATGCAGGCTGGTTTGATGAGCTGCTCGCCAATATTGTGCAGTTTCTTTGCTTTTGCAATTAAAAGCGAACACTCTAGGGAGGCTTCGGTAGCCTTCTGTAAATCACTGCCACCCCTGCTCCAGGCTACTCTAACATCAACGGGCTTGTTCGCCTTGAGAGACTGTTCTTTCCTCCGAAAAAAGTCCGGATCCTTCCCAACGGTTTCTGGGTGCTTAGACGCCTGATGTCTCTTCAGCTTGCTGGGCTTCAGGCTCGAGTTTGCCAACTTTTCTCCACAAATCACACACTCAGGTCGTTTGTCTGGTCCCTCAGTGAAGCCCATGGTGATGTAATTTTCACGATTGCTGTAGGTCCTAACTTTTTTTGCAGATGAGCTGCCGTCATCTCCTTTTCTTTTGTCACACATTTTCGCCTCTGGCGGCTGACTGCAGACGAGCCGAGAAAGTTAACTAGCGTGCTAGGCTAGCTACGGAAAGTGATACAGTCAACTGATTCGCGTTTTAGCGGCTACCCGGTAGCCTACTGTTAACGTTCAAAAATCATGTCTAGATGTTTATTTATTTATCTTTATTTTTTATTGTAGTGGAGAGACTATTCATGCTTCTGATGATAAAAATATGCTGATTAAATATTTCTCTGAAAGAAAAAGAATAAAAAAAAAAAAAAAAAAAAAAAGGACCACAAATCATCTGTGGTCTGGCGGACCCCCTGCGCCCCCTGGCGGACCCCCAGGGGGTCTGCGGACCCCAGGTTGGGAATCACTGCATTAGAGGCCTCTTTCTGGTCATAGGATGTGGTGAGACTAGATTTATCAATCGAGGGATTCCAGATGGCATTAAAATCCACACCAATTATAAATGAATACCCAGGGAGATCTAACATCGCTCTAGTGAGTGAAGCGTAGAAGTTAGCGTCATAAGATTAGGGGCGTAAGCCGCTACCAAAGCGATTTTCCTGTTACAGTAATCTATCGTAGCAATAGTTACTCGGCCGTCTGCATCAGACCATACGTCCAACAATTTTATATTCAACTTCCGTTTCACTACTATAGCTACACCACGGGATTTAGTGCCAAAAGATGAGTAGCTTATGTTTTGATATATTTTATCCGCCAGCTTTACATTGTCAGCCAATAAAAGGTGCGTTTCACTTAAAAGAGCCACATCAACCTGTTGTCTTTTCATCCATGTAAGCACGCTTTTGCGTTTATGTTGTATATTGAGACCCCCTGTATTCCAAATAAAGACATTTAAATTAGCCATAGTCTAAACAGGTTGCAGTATTCCTGTGTGTAATTCGTCTGGAGTAGCAATTCATAATAGATATATATCCAACTGTTAAGGTCCTGTTGAGAGCCGAGCTTGAGAACAAACATATAAAATACACATACATATAATCCCCTATTCCCACTTCACTCCCTCCCTTTAAAGTACACAACCAGTATACCCATATCGAGCAATTCATCCTTAACTCCCCTATGCAAATTGCCATAGGGTCTAAAACTATCAATTCTACCATTAGTAGAATGTCATCAGTGGCTTGGCCACTCTCCCGTTAAATAAAAAGGAGATATAAAAAATAAAAGATGCCTCAAAGATTAGAGTACATTCACTTAAACCTTATACGAACTTGGAAGTTAAAACACACCGAAGAAAATAGAAAAGAAAGGCATTGGAACTAAATAAGAGAAACCTCAAAGAGTAGAGTACATTTACTTAAATCTTAAAAGAACTTGGCTAAGTTTAAACACCTAGAAGAAATAGAAAGGAAAGGCAGTGGAGCTATTGCAAAAGAAAAAAATAAGGTTTAAATACGTATATGCAGCACGTCCCCCAGGCCAGGGGTGGGCGATGTTCTGCTGTGAAGACTGTTGTTTCCTCCGGAGGTGACCTAAGCCGTTTGTATAGTCACAGAATGTATGTTAAAGTTCTAGAATATTCTATTTCATTTCAATAAAAGTGTTCCATTATGTCTGGTCGACGTCTCCAATATGTCAACAACAGGAAAGTGCTCGAAATGTCAATAGATCTCGAAGTCATATGCAAATGCACACACACGGGGAAAACATCAAAATAATAAAAAGAAAAATGAGTCTCCGGAGGTCCCAGTCAGGCCCAACACAATGACAAATCATAGATCACTCAACAGAGCTAACTTTAATCTACCCAGCCCAGATGTAGCGAACCATTAAAATAAAGTATTCTAGACGATATCCAGCGTCACATAGTTAATCTATTTATGAATCAAGGTTATCAAAATGTATATGACGCTGTTTGGTGTTTAAGCCATAACGAAGTGTTCAGAAAAAAGACAATATACTATAGCCTATCCTCCCCGCTTGGACGGGGTGTCCTTATGATTCTTCAAGAAGGTTTCAGCTTCATCAGGCGAGGAGAGATAAATCCTCACACAGTCTTTGATGATGGACAGCTTCGCAGGATACCATAGTGTAGGTCTGAGACCTCGCCCGTAGAGTAGGGACATCACGGTCTTGTAACGGGATCGTTGAGCCACAACTTCGGGGCAGTAATCTTCATAGAAATAGACTGGATGCCCTTTGTATTTCAGATTACCTTTCTTCTTCCGTGCCTCTCGAATAATAATTTCTTTTATTCCAATTTGACGTAGGCTAGCAATAACTACTCTAGGATTGTTGTTGTTTCGGGCCCCAATTCTGTAACATTGATCCACTTCAGGTGACGTAGAGAGGATATCCGATCCCAGAATTTCAACTAACACTCCTGCAAACGAGACATTGGGTTGTCCGCAGCTCACTGATTCCTCTAGACCTACTATACGTATATTAGGTCTGCGGGATCGGTATTCGAGGTCGAGTATCTTAGCCATTAGCTTCTCGTTGGTTCCTTCTATCACCCCGAATCTATCCTTGTGATCATTCAAGCAGGATTCCACTACTTCTATACGTTCGGTATGTTCACCATGTGATTCCCATAGCTTCACGATTTTGGATTCGATAGATTCTTTGATAGCGTCAACCTTGTCGGATAGGGAGGATAAACCTTCAGTTAAGGTCTTCTCCATTATCTTAGCACTCTCAGTTAAGTTCTTCTCCATTATCTTAGCTTGAAGGCGGGACCCTTCTATCAGCGCAGCAAGATACTCTGTCGGTTGAGCCGTCATCTCTCTTTGACTCGTTTCTCTTTGACTCGTTTTCTTTTTTCTTCTGTGACATCGTGGTTCTTTCAGTCAATATAGTTAGTTGGAAACCTCAGGTGATATATACGTACAGGTTTAAACGCATTGGGGGTATAAAAAGAGGCTTTTAAAGGCAAAATATAAATAACGGGAGCGGAGCCGTTAACCACAGCGACTACTCCATACTCGAACCGGAACCGGAAGTTTTCTTTTTCTCTTGTCCATTTATTTTGTTTGCTTTCTAATTTAAAATACAGTTTGAAACCGTCTGTACACAGTAGGCTATGTGTGCTAGCAGAGCTAGACTCCAGTCACGAGTCACGGTGCACATGTGCGGTGGTTTGTCCACCAAAAAAGCGCCAAAAGATAGAAAAGAAACTAGCAGAGCCAGAACTGTTCAACTCCTCTGGAGCCACAGCCAGCAGAGAAGCCGGTTTACTTTCGCTTTTAAACCAGCTGCAGCCTGAGAACTGGAGTGTGAGGGGATGTAACACTAAAGATGGCAACAACGACAAAGAATTGCTGCAAAATAAACATACATCTGTTGTTTAAAAAAAATATTCTTTTCAATGCAAACTGCTCTGATCAATATATCACCCATACTACATAAAGCATTTACTGACGATCACGGAATTATAAACGACCCCCCCCCCCCCTTTCATCCGCGCATGATGAGTCATAACGTTTAGGATCGTATTCAGTTGGATTTTTTAATATAGCGTGTATCACGAATAAACTGCAATCGATAATCTATATTATGCGTTTAGGCCTATAACTAGCGTTCTAGGAATCACTGCAGAAAACGATAAAAACATACTTACCGGTATATTCTAGACGGTATTTTCGTATGAATATATGAATGGAAAAGTATAACGTTCCTACATCCTGAACGATAGATAATCGATGTTGAATGGGTAGTAATGTCAATTTAGCAATACAATTTAAAAAGTTATAGCCCTGCAAAGAAGGTGAACATCTCCATAGGCTTAGACTGGTGGCAGTGGTCATACATTGATGGATATAAGCGTGGCAGTTAATGTGTTAAGCACCCCCACAGCCCAAATGGAATGAAAAAAATTAAATAAAAGAAAATTCAATTTTTTTTTATATAATTATATATATATATATATTTTTTTTTGACCAATAGTCGACTAACGGCAAATTTTGGCCAATCATAGTCAACCATCCAAATCCTTAGTCGGGGACAGCCCTAGTACAAGCAGACCGAAACTAACTGAAATCTACTTTGTGTGCACCGTGTGGAGTAGATTTCAATTACGCTCAGTCAGCTTGTCCAGACAGGAGCTTGACACCATTGACTTTGCATTAGCTTGTGGATAACTAGCCGGAGCTGGTCTGAGGAACAGCATGGGTTGTGCTGATGAAGGACAACATCATTGGTAAAGAGCAAACAGGGTATTATGTATCCAAAAGTGTGAACTATCCCTTTAATTAGAAAAGACTGGGTATTACGTGTCCAAAAGTGTGAACTATCCCTTTAATGAGAAAAGACTGGGTATTACGTGTCCAAAAGTGTGAACTATCCCTTTAATGAGAAAAGACTGGGTATTACGTGTCCAAAAGTGTGAACTATCCCTTTAATGAGAAAAGACTGGGTATTACGTGTCCAAAAGTGTGAACTATCCCTTTAATGAGAAAAGACTGGGTATTACGTGTCCAAAAGTGTGAACTATCCCTTTAATGAGAAGTTACTGGGTATATTACGTGTCCAAAAGCCTAAAAACACAACTACTGCAGGTTTCTAGCCAGACGGCGTGGGTTGCCGTGGTGACGGACCTTGATGGTGAAGATGAGGACGCGCCCGCGGGTCACCATGTTGAGGAAGAGGATCATGGCCTCGTCTTCGTGAGGAGAGTAGGTGTCAAAGATCCTCTTGGCCATCACGTGGCCCTGTCGGACAGCAAGCACGCGCAGAGAAAACACGTCAGAGAGGATCGATTGATTGATTGAAAACTTTATTAACAGATTGCAGAATGGGTACAATACAGTACGGCTCGGATTTGGACATTTACAGGGTCCAGAACACGTCAGAGAACACACAGAGAGAACACGCAGAGAGAACACGTCAGAACCACTGACTGCTGTAGAGGATGGCTTTCACAGGCGCGGCTTAAAGCGTCTAAACCCTGGATAAGAAGTGTAGTATGGATACGTACCGTGGCCTGGTTGAGGACGATCACGTGAATTCCTCTTCCCTGTTCCCTCAGATCGTCCTCCAGCACCTGAGAGGGATGAGCAAAATAATAAACAGCTTTTTAAGACACTTGTATTTTATTTAAATGGGCAACATTCTTCAAATTATTTCAATGAAAAGAATCAAGTGATAAAGACAAACAGTATAAATGTCTCGTATAGAATCCCGTCAGCTGGTTGAGTTGTCTTGACGACAGATCTTTGGTACAGCGTAGTCTAGGTCAGCTGGTTGAGTTGTCTTGACGACAGATCTTTGGTACAGCGTAGTCTAGGTCAGCTGGTTGAGTTGTCTTGATGACAGATCTTTGGTACAGCGTAGTCTAGGTCAGCTGGTTGAGTTGTCTTGACGACAGATCTTTGGTACAGCGTAGTCTAGGTCAGCTGGTTGAGTTGTCTTGACGACAGATCTTTGGTACAGCGTAGTCTAGGTCAGCTGGTTGAGTTGTCTTGACGACAGATCTTTGGTACAGCGTAGTCTAGGTCAGCTGGTTGAGTTGTCTTGATGACAGATCTTTGGTACAGCGTAGTCTAGGTCAGCTGGTTGAGTTGTCTTGACGACAGATCTTTGGTACAGCGTAGTCTAGGTCAGCTGGCTGAGTTGTCTTGACGACAGATCTTTGGTACAGCGTAGTCTAGGTCAGCTGGTTGAGTTGTCTTGACGACAGATCTTTGGTACAGCGTAGTCTAGGTCAGCTGGTTGAGTTGTCTTGACGACAGATCTTTGGTACAGCGTAGTCTAGGTCAGCTGGTTGAGTTGTCTTGACGACAGATCTTTGGTACAGCGTAGTCTAGGTCAGCTGGTTGAGTTGTCTTGACGACAGATCTTTGGTACAGCGTAGTCTAGGTCAGCTGGTTGAGTTGTCTTGATGACAGATCTTTGGTACAGCGTAGTGTAGGTCTATGACATTTGCTATGTGACTCAACTGAAAAACATACAAGAGTACTAGGGCTGTACCGAAGAGTTCGTAGCTTCGTTCACAATGTTGACATTGGAATTCTAAATCAACATTCTGAGAGTCTGAGAGTGAGGGTCGAAGACGGGAGATGTTTTTGAGGTGGTAGAAGGCAGACTTGGTGACAGATTTGATGTGGGAGTGAAATGAAAGTGTGGAGTCAAGGGTGACGCCCAGGTTACGGACTTCGAGAGACGGGGAGATGGAACAGCCGTCAACGTGGAGGAGGAGATCTCCAACCTTCCCGAGCAGTGCCTTGGGGGCCACAACCATGAGCTCTGTCTTTTTGCTGTTGAGTTTCAGTAATTTGGTTGACATCCAGGTTTTTATGGCGTGGAGGCAGTTGACTACAGACTGTGGGGGGAGCTGGGAGGATGGCGAGGTGCTGATATAGAGCCGAGTATCATCAGCATAACAGTGAAAGTTGAGTCCGTAGTGACGTATAATCTGACCGAGGGGGAGCATGTAGATGGTGAATAGTAGGGGACCCAGCACGGAGCCCTGGGGGACACCGTGGTTGACTGGGGCCGGGGGGGAGGATGAGCCGCTGACGCTGACAAACTGAGATCTATTTGTGAGATATGAATGAAACCATGACAGAGCTGTACCGGTGATGCCTAGGTTGTCGGAGAGGCATTTGAGGAAGACTGAGTGGGATATTGTATCGAACGCCGCGGAGAGGTCGAGAAGGATGAGGAGGCTGATGTGTCCGGAGTCTGCAGCAAGGAGGAGGTCATTAGTGATCTTGATGAGGGCGGTCTCTGTGCTGCGATGTGCTCGGTAGGCTGACTGAGGTCGCTTTCACATATAGTTTTGGTGGACTCGGTGCGGTTCTGGGGGTGAAGTTGCAACATTGTTGCATTCTTCATTTGGTTCGCCTGCTTTCGCACAGATATCTGTCAGGCGGACCGAGACCTTCTGAACAATGTCACGCGGTCGAAAAGGGCGCTTGTCTATTGGACAGTGGAAATGTGTGTGTGGCTGCGATCCTGTGTGTGCGCGCGCGCGCGCCGAGTTTTGACATGGCATTGATCCATTGTTCTATTGAAGCACATTACCACCATCCTCTCGCTAAACAACTTGTAGACCACAGTGTTTTTATGAGTGCCCACAAGTAGCTGTTTTATTAATAATATAATAAGCCGCGCGCCTCGGTAATAATAATAAGCCGCGTTTTTTCTTCCTTCTTCCCAAGATGCACAGATATATAGATAGATAGATAGAGAGATTAGATGCAGTGTGCTTGTTTTGCAGTGAGTGCTGCGAGCAGTGGTAATAATAATCACTTCCTATATTTGGTTCGCGTTTGGTTCGATGAAGCCGAACCGAGACCTACGTTTTCAGGCGGACCAAAGTTCGACTGTTTGGTCCGCGAACCGAGTTCGACGTGCATTCACACAGACCCGAAAAACCGGACTATCGAATTCTGGTCCGAAAGTCCGGACCAAACAGCCCCTGTGTGAAAGCGACCTGAAGGGGTTCGTAGAGCTCATGGTTGGACAGATGTTGATGAAGCTGGGCGGCGACTGCCCTTTCTAAGGTTTTACTTAGGAAAGGAAGGTTGGAGATCGGCCGGTAGTTGTCCAGCACCTCAGGGTATAATATAGCGTGTATCGCGAATAAACTGCAATCGATAATCTATATTATGCGTTTAGGCCTATAACTAGCGTTCTAGGAATTACTGCAGAAAACGATAAAAACATACTTATATTCTAGACGGTATTTTCGTATGAATATATGAATGAAAAAGTATAACGTTCCTACATCCTGAACAATAGATAATCGATGTTGAATGGGCCATAGTAATGTCAATTTAGCAATACAATTTCAAAAGTTATAGCCCTGCAAAGAAGGTGAACATCTCCATAGGCTTAGACTGGTGGCAGTGATCATACATTGATGGATATAATAAGCGTGGCAGTTAATGTGTTAAAGAAAGTTGATTTTTCTTTTCTTTTTTTATGACTCATTTAATCATAAGAGACAGGGAGTATCGGGGGCAGCGTGAGCCTCCCACACGTTACTCCTCGCCACTGAGAGTCTGCGCTGTCTGGTGAAAAGATGCGACAGGCTGCCTCCTCGTGTACCGGAGGGGATACGTGATGCAAGGCTTCTATCCTCACTACAACCGACCAGTGGGGGTCATGGTCTAGCAACATTCAAGACAGGGGAGGGGAGAATTGGCAATACGAAATTGGGATGGGAGAAAAATAGAAAACGAGGAGAAAAAAGTAGATAAAAAAAAAAATATATATATATATATATATATATATATATATATATATATTTTTTTTTATCTACTTTAAATATATATATTAAAGAAAATGTAATATATTTTTTTTTGGATTACGTCATAAAATATGACGACAGACATTTGAAGCTTCGTTCGAATACTTCAATAGAAGCTTCGAATGTTAAAAAATTACATTCGGTACAGCCCTAAATAGTACGAAAGGCCGTCCGGCGTCCAACTTTGCTTGCTGGAGCTCTCATACAGTGTCACTATGACTATGCGTGTGGCTCCTGGTACAACAGCGCCCCCAAAAGTCAGAAAATAAAACTACAGACATCACAGAACAAGCTAATCAGGGTAATACTAAGGCTACCCGCCCGGAACCCACCTTGACCCATCTCACTTTGAGATCATGAGATGGCTAAAGGTGGAAGACAGAGTCAACCAGATAGGGATGTGCCTAGTTCACAGAATAGTGCATGGGGTAGTGCCAGTGTACTTCAACAACTACTTCAACCAAATCAGGGACACCCATGCATACCCAACTAGGCGTAGCTCAACTGACTTTGTGCCAGTCAGATTCAGGAGCTGTATGGGGAAGGAGTCATTTTTATATTCTGCAGCTGTCTTTTGGAACAGTCTTCCCAGTGACCTGAAAATCGTAATCAATGCTGTTAGATTCAAGTCCAGCCTGAAGACATGGCTAAAAAGAGACTATAATTAACCCAGTCACTCAGCTAAAAGGCACCCTTACATGTTTTTATGTGTCTGTTATGTATATAAATGGTAAATGGTATATGTGATGTGTTGTGTTGTGATGTCATGCCTGTATGATGCATGTCTTTGTCTAAGCATCTCATTCCCCTACCTCCCTACAAGGACCACAATGGAAATAAGCTCTGAGCTTTCTTGTGTACATCCTTGACAGTATCTCCTGACTGTGCTTTCTGTCACATGTTATTTTATATATTGTCAAATAAAGTTTTTTTTTTGTATCCACTTTTTCTCCCATTTTTCTATATTTTTCTCTCATCCCAATTTCGTATCATCCAATTCAACCCTCCCCTGTCACGGACGCTGTTTCTTGCCTCCCACAAGCCGGCTGCAATGTGGACTAAGTCATACATAGCACAAGTCCCCTCCGGTACTTGAGGTAACAGCAGTCGCATCTTTTCACCTGCGCAGCTCGATCTCTCAGTGTCGAGGAGTAACGCGTGGGAGGCTCACGCTGCCCCCGACACTTCCTGATTCTACTGCGCAGGCGCACCAACCGACCTGTAGGAGTCGCTGTCCACAACGCCCGATCCCCACCCATCAGTTTCCCACCCCCTAATACGGCCAATGTGTATTAGTACGGACGACCAGCTAAACTGAAAGCAAATGTGGAGCGCTGGGCTCGAACTGACGAGCCCAGCGTCTCCAGCATTTCGTGGCGAGCGCCTTGCCCACTACGCCACGTAGCCGCCTATTGTCAAATAAAGTTATTCATTCATTCATTATACGTCATTTACTTTGAGACTATGTCAGCGCCTTTAGTCAATTCTCCTCAGAGTCAGTGTCCTCTTTTAAGTCCCTCTTAAAAACATATGTGTATATTAAATGTTTTTCCTAAGGTTATGGGTTTAGCTCAGCTGCGATTGCTTAAACTGTTTTATCAATCTGACTACAAATACTGTTTGAAATGTTTTTCGTCTCTTTTTCTCATTTTATTTTCCATAAAGAAATGTCACCTTTGCTGATTTTTGCTGTTTTTAACATGTCTGTAAAGCACTTTGTTTGGAAAAGCGCTATACTTTTATTTGATCTATTCTATTCTACTATTTTATTGCACTGCTGCACTATTTTTACTCTGTCTATTTTATCTTACTCTTTTTATTATTGTCCATTTAAAAATGTATCAAACCATAAACAAGGTGGCCTGTTGGGATGTTAGATCCTAATGTGAACAACTGTGATTTTATATGTCTGCACTTTGTGTTTATGCCTGTCTTTTTTCTGTTGTGAAGCACTTTGAGCTGCAGTTTCTGTATGAAAGCTGCTATACAAATAAAGTGTATTATTATTATTAGGGATGTCCTGTAATATTGGAAATGATCGGTATTCAAAAAAGATAATTTTATTTTTTTTTTACATTTATTTAACCTTTATTTACCCAGGCAAGCAAGTAAGAACAAATTCTTAATACATTTATTGTCAAAAGTATGCATAATGATGTGTTAATTTGTGTAATGTTAATTACCTAAGAGTTGGACAATATCGGTATATCGGATATTGGTAAAAAAGCCAATATCGAACATCCCTGATTATTATACAAATAAAATTCATTCATTCATTGATTCTCCGTGTGTTCTGCAGAGCGGGGGACTCACGGTGGTGTCTAACCCTAACTCTCTGTGTGTTCTGCAGAGCGGGGGACTCATGGTGGTGTCTAACCCTAACTCTCTCTGTGTTCTGCAGAGCGGGGGACTCACGGTGGTGTCTAACCCTAACTCTCTGTGTGTTCTGCAGAGCGGGGGACTCATGGTGGTGTCTAACCCTAACTCTCTCTGTGTTCTGCAGAGCGGGGGACTCACGGTGGTGTCTAACCCTAACTCTGTGTGTTCTGCAGAGCGGGGGACTCACGGTGGTGTCTAACCCTAACCCTCTGTGTGTTCTGCAGAGCGGGGGACTCACGGTGGTGTCTAACCCTAACCCTCACTCTGTGTGTTCTGCAGAGCGGGGGACTCACGGTGGTGTCTAACCCTAACCCTCTGTGTGTTCTGCAGAGCGGGGGACTCACGGTGGTGTCTAACCCTAACCCTCTGTGTGTTCTGCAGAGCGGGGGACTCACGGTGGTGTCTAACCCTAACCCTCTGTGTTCTGCAGAGCGGGGGACTCACGGTGGTGTCTAACCCTAACTCTCTGTGTGTTCTGCAGAGCGGGGGACTCACGGTGGTGTCTAACCCTAACTCTCTGTGTGTTCTGCAGAGCGGGGGACTCACGGTGGTGTCTAACCCTAACTCTCTGTGTGTTCTGCAGAGCGGGGGACTCACGGTGGTGTCTAACCCTAACTCTCTGTGTGTTCTGCAGAGCGGGGGACTCACGGTGGTCCTAACTCTCTGTGTGTTCTGCAGAGCGGGGGACTCACGGTGGTGTCTAACCCTAACTCTCTGTGTGTTCTGCAGAGCGGGGGACTCACGGTGGTGTCTAACCCTAACTCTCTGTGTGTTCTGCAGAGCGGGGGACTCACGGTGGTGTCTAACCCTCACTCTCTGTGTGTTCTGCAGAGCGGGGGACTCACGGTGGTGTCTAACCCTAACTCTCTGTGTGTTCTGCAGAGCGGGGGACTCACGGTGGTGTCTAACCCTAACCCTCACTCTGTGTGTTCTGCAGAGCGGGGGACTCACGGTGGTGTCTAACCCTAACTCTCTGTGTGTTCTGCAGAGCGGGGGACTCACGGTGGTGTCTAACCCTCACTCTGTGTGTTCTGCAGAGCGGGGGACTCACGGTGGTGCCTAACTCTCACTCTCTGTGTGTTCTGCAGAGCGGGGGACTCACGGTGGTGCCTAACTCTCACTCTCTGTGTGTTCTGCAGAGCGGGGGACTCACGGTGGTGTCTAACCCTAACGCGTCTACCTTAATGATAAGCAAGCAGTGCAAAAATGCTTCCGCATTCGTCACCGCACGCCACTACGGTAAAGCGCCTTTCTTTTCAGGCCCGCTTTGGGAGCTGTCGCGCGGAAATAGGCTGTCTATTGCCATTCTCTTTGACAAACTCTAACCTTAACCAGCTCCTTAACAGCGCCTAAACTTAACCGTTCTAACCTTAACCAACTCCGAAACAATGCCTAACCTTAACCTTAACCTTAACCTTAACCATGCCTAACCTTAACCGGCGAAAGAATACACGTTAAAAAAAAAAAGCACGTTAAAAAAAAAATATTCGATGGGATTCGAACTCGCCAGCAAACGAGCCATAGGATCCACAGCCATGTAGCCTTGCCAATTGAGCTATTTCTAGATACTGAATAAGGGGCGGTGACTTATATATATTGAGCTCCGCTCGTGTCGAACCAAGGCGGGATCTCATGCGCATGCGCGGGCACGCCGGCGCACGCACGCACCTGAGCGAGCACGCCGCCGCCGGTGCACGCACGGGCGCTGGGCGGCGGAAAATGAAAGGCGCATTACCGCACGCCACTACGGTAGAATGCTTCCGCATTCTTGCACTGCTTGCTTATCATTAAGGAAAACGCAACCCTAACCCTAACTCTGTGTGTTCTGCAGAGCGGGGGACTCACGGTGGTGTCTAACCCTAACCCTCTGTGTTCTGCAGAGCGGGGGACTCACGGTGGTGTCTAACCCTAACTCTGTGTGTGTTCTGCAGAGCGGGGGACTCACGGTGGTGTCTAACCCTAAAGGCCTCTACATGCTACAGCAACTTCAAAGCAACTGCAACACAACATCGGCGCGATTTCAGCGCGGTTGTTTTAGAGGGTCTTGTAGACTGTGTTGCTTGGACGTTGCGTACATGTCCCCAGAATCTAATCTGAACAACCGTTGCGTTGATATTGCGTAGCAGTGATTGGTTGGTTAGCGAATGGGGGCGGGGCTGTCATAGAATAATATTAGTCCCGCAGAGAATAATATCCTCCATTGTTGAAGCCAGCGTTGACGCTAAATAATCAGCGTCACATAGCTCGCCTTTTTCTGAAAACCCAAGCACATATTGTTCCATAGCATACGCCTTCAGTTGATCATGACAAATCCTCTTACCTTGACGATTAAAAAGCCTCCATAATTTAGTAAATAAAGATGTAGCCAGCCAGCTAGCATTGGGTCTATTCAAAATGCTATCCACATTAGCTACATTAGCTAACCAAGTAAATACAATGGTATCCGTCCTGAGGTAACGTTAAATACAACGTTTGCTAGTCGAAATGACTGGACACACACAGGGACAAGTTAAACATCAATCAAGTAATTTATTCCAATAGGTAGTTTGAGCTGCATGTGAGCCGAGGTCCTCTCCATTGGAAACTAACATTGGAAACTAATGATGTTACGGTAACGTTAGCTCGAAAAGCACAGAAAGTCAAGCTGCTAGCAACAGACACTATAACACTTCCGGTCGGGGGTTTTCAAAATAAAAGAGCGACGTCTAAAATCACCGGAAATACGTTTATTTCGTACATTATCCAAAGTTAACACGAACCTAAACTAACTTTAGATTAGTTTAGGTTCGTGTAACGTTAGATATTGTAAAAAATAAACGTATTTACGGTGCTTTTAGACTCGCTCTTTTATTTTGAAACCCCCACGCCCGGAAGTAAAAATTATACTTATTTTTCTGCTTTTATCAATGGGTTGGTTGAGAAGGGAAGCGTCATCTATCTAGGGAACCTAGCTACATACGGGGTACAATGTTACATAGGCTGCGCGTTGATTTTGCAGAAGCATAAAGGTAGAGTGTCTGCAACACCGTTGCTTTGTCGATGTTGTGTCGAAGTTGCTTTGAATTTGCTGTAGCATGCAGAGGCCTTAACTCTCTCTGTGTTCTGCAGAGCGGGGGACTCACGGTGGTGTCTAACCCTCACTCTGTGTGTTCTGCAGAGCGGGGGACTCACGGTGGTGTCTAACCCTAACCCTCACTCTGTGTGTTCTGCAGAGCGGGGGACTCACGGTGGTGTCTAACCCTAACCCTCTGTGTGTTCTGCAGAGCGGGGGACTCACGGTGGTGTCTAACCCTAACTCTCTGTGTGTTCTGCAGAGCGGGGGACTCACGGTGGTGTCTAACCCTAACTCTCACTCTCTCTGTGTTCTGCAGAGCGGGGGACTCACGGTGGTGTCTAACCCTCACTCTCTGTGTGTTCTGCAGAGCGGGGGACTCACGGTGGTGTCTAACCCTAACCCTCACTCTGTGTGTTCTGCAGAGCGGGGGACTCACGGTGGTGTCTAACCCTAACTCTCTGTGTGTTCTGCAGAGCGGGGGACTCACGGTGGTGCCTAACTCTCACTCTCTGTGTGTTCTGCAGAGCGGGGGACTCACGGTGGTGTCTAACTCTCACCCTCTGTGTGTTCTGCAGAGCGGGGGACTCACGGTGGTGTCTAACCCTCACTCTGTGTGTTCTGCAGAGCGGGGGACTCACGGTGGTGCCTAACTCTCACTCTCTGTGTGTTCTGCAGAGCGGGGGACTCACGGTGGTGTCTAACCCTCACTCTCTGTGTGTTCTGCAGAGCGGGGGACTCACGGTGGTGTCTAACCCTAACCCTCCGTGTTCTGCAGAGCGGGGGACTCACGGTGGTGTCTAACCCTAACTCTCTGTGTGTTCTGCAGAGCGGGGGACTCACGGTGGTGTCTAACCCTAACCCTCACTCTGTGTGTTCTGCAGAGCGGGGGACTCACGGTGGTGTCTAACCCTAACCCTCACTCTCTGTGTGTTCTGCAGAGCGGGGGACTCACGGTGGTGTCTAACCCTAACTCTCTGTGTGTTCTGCAGAGCGGGGGACTCACGGTGGTGTCTAACCCTAACTCTCTGTGTGTTCTGCAGAGCGGGGGACTCACGGTGGTGTCTAACCCTAACCCTCTGTGTGTTCTGCAGAGCGGGGGACTCACGGTGGTGTCTAACCCTAACTCTGTGTGTTCTGCAGAGCGGGGGACTCACGGTGGTGTCTAACCCTAACTCTGTGTGTTCTGCAGAGCGGGGGACTCACGGTGGTGTCTAACCCTAACTCTCTCTGTGTTCTGCAGAGCGGGGGACTCACGGTGGTGTCTAACTCTCACTCTGTGTTCTGCAGAGCGGGGGACTCACGGTGGTGTCTAACTCTAACTCTCTGTGTGTTCTGCAGAGCGGGGGACTCACGGTGGTGTCTAACCCTAACTCCCTGTGTGTTCTGCAGAGCGGGGGACTCACGGTGGTGTCTAACCCTCACTCTCTGTGTGTTCTGCAGAGCGGGGGACTCACGGTGGTGTCTAACCCTAACTCCCTGTGTGTTCTGCAGAGCGGGGGACTCACGGTGGTGTCTAACCCTCACTCTCTGTGTTCTGCAGAGCGGGGGACTCACGGTGGTGTCTAACCCTAACTCTCTGTGTTCTGCAGAGCGGGGGACTCACGGTGGTGTCTAACCCTAACTCTCTGTGTTCTGCAGAGCGGGGGACTCACGGTGGTGTCTAACCCTAACTCCCTGTGTGTTCTGCAGAGCGGGGGACTCACGGTGGTGTCTAACCCTCACTCTCTGTGTTCTGCAGAGCGGGGGACTCACGGTGGTGTCTAACCCTAACTCTCTGTGTGTGTTCTGCAGAGCGGGGGACTCACGGTGGTGTCTAACCCTCACTCTGTGTGTTCTGCAGAGCGGGGGACTCACGGTGGTGTCTAACCCTCACTCTGTGTGTTCTGCAGAGCGGGGGACTCACGGTGGTGTCTAACCCTAACCCTCACTCTCTGTGTGTTCTGCAGAGCGGGGGACTCACGGTGGTGTCTAACCCTAACTCTCTGTGTGTTCTGCAGAGCGGGGGACTCACGGTGGTGTCTAACCCTCACTCTCTGTGTTCTGCAGAGCGGGGGACTCACGGTGGTGTCTAACCCTAACTCTCTGTGTGTGTTCTGCAGAGCGGGGGACTCACGGTGGTGTCTAACCCTCACTCTGTGTGTTCTGCAGAGCGGGGGACTCACGGTGGTGTCTAACCCTCACTCTGTGTGTTCTGCAGAGCGGGGGACTCACGGTGGTGTCTAACCCTAACCCTCACTCTCTGTGTGTTCTGCAGAGCGGGGGACTCACGGTGGTGTCTAACCCTAACTCTCTGTGTGTTCTGCAGAGCGGGGGACTCACGGTGGTGTCTAACCCTAACTCTCTGTGTGTTCTGCAGAGCGGGGGACTCACAGTGGTGTCTAACCCTAACTCTCTGTGTGTTCTGCAGAGCGGGGGACTCACGGTGGTGTCTAACCCTAACTCTCTGTGTGTTCTGCAGAGCGGGGGACTCACGGTGGTGTCTAACCCTAACTCTCTGTGTGTTCTGCAGAGCGGGGGACTCAAGGTGGTGTCTAACCCTAACCCTCACTCTGTGTGTTCTGCAGAGCGGGGGACTCACGGTGGTGTCTAACTCTAACTCTCTGTGTGTTCTGCAGAGCGGGGGACTCACGGTGGTGTCTAACCCTAACTCTCTGTGTGTTCTGCAGAGCGGGGGACTCACGGTGGTGTCTAACCCTAACCCTCACTCTCTCTGTGTTCTGCAGAGCGGGGGACTCACGGTGGTGTCTAACCCTAACCCTCACTCTGTGTGTTCTGCAGAGCGGGGGACTCACGGTGGTGTCTAACCCTAACTCTGTGTGTGTTCTGCAGAGCGGGGGACTCACGGTGGTGTCTAACCCTAACTCTCTGTGTGTTCTGCAGAGCGGGGGACTCACGGTGGTGTCTAACCCTAACCCTCTGTGTGTTCTGCAGAGCGGGGGACTCACGGTGGTGTCTAACCCTAACTCTCTGTGTGTTCTGCAGAGCGGGGGACTCACGGTGGTGTCTAACCCTAACTCTCTGTGTTCTGCAGAGCGGGGGACTCACGGTGGTGTCTAACCCTAACTCTCTGTGTTCTGCAGAGCGGGGGACTCACGGTGGTGTCTAACTCTCACTCTCTGTGTGTTCTGCAGAGCGGGGGACTCACGGTGGTGTCTAACCCTAACTCTCTGTGTGTTCTGCAGAGCGGGGGACTCACGGTGGTGTCTAACCCTAACCCTCTGTGTGTTCTGCAGAGCGGGGGACTCACGGTGGTGTCTAACCCTAACTCTCTGTGTGTTCTGCAGAGCGGGGGACTCACGGTGGTGCCTAACCCTAACCCTCTGTGTGTTCTGCAGAGCGGGGGACTCACGGTGGTGTCTAACCCTAACTCTCTGTGTGTTCTGCAGAGCGGGGGACTCACGGTGGTGTCTAACCCTAACTCTCTGTGTGTTCTGCAGAGCGGGGGACTCACGGTGGTGTCTAACCCTAACCCTCTGTGTGTGTTCTGCAGAGCGGGGGACTCACGGTGGTGTCTAACCCTCACTCTCTGTGTTCTGCAGAGCGGGGGACTCACGGTGGTGTCTAACCCTAACTCTCTGTGTGTTCTGCAGAGCGGGGGACTCACGGTGGTGTCTAACCCTAACCCTCTGTGTGTTCTGCAGAGCGGGGGACTCACGGTGGTGTCTAACCCTCACTCTCTGTGTTCTGCAGAGCGGGGGACTCACGGTGGTGTCTAACTCTCACTCTGTGTGTGTTCTGCAGAGCGGGGGACTCATGGTGGTGTCTAACTCTAACTCTCTGTGTGTTCTGCAGAGCGGGGGACTCACGGTGGTGTCTAACCCTAACTCTCTGTGTGTTCTGCAGAGCGGGGGACTCACGGTGGTGTCTAACCCTAACTCTCTGTGTTCTGCAGAGCGGGGGACTCACGGTGGTGTCTAACCCTCACTCTCTGTGTGTTCTGCAGAGCGGGGGACTCAGGGTGGTGTCTAACCCTAACTCTCTGTGTGTTCTGCAGAGCGGGGGACTCACGGTGGTGCCTAACCCTAACTCTCTCTGTGTTCTGCAGAGCGGGGGACTCAGGGTGGTGTCTAACCCTAACTCTCTCTGTGTTCTGCAGAGCGGGGGACTCACGGTGGTGTCTAACCCTAACTCTCTGTGTGTTCTGCAGAGCGGGGGACTCATGGTGGTGTCTAACCCTCACTCTGTGTGTTCTGCAGAGCGGGGGACTCACGGTGGTGTCTAACCCTCACTCTCTGTGTGTTCTGCAGAGCGGGGGACTCACGGTGGTGTCTAACCCTCACTCTCTGTGTGTTCTGCAGAGCGGGGGACTCACGGTGGTGTCTAACCCTAACTCTCTGTGTGTTCTGCAGAGCGGGGGACTCACGGTGGTGTCTAACCCTAACTCTGTGTGTTCTGCAGAGCGGGGGACTCACGGTGGTGTCTAACCCTAACTCTCACTCTCTGTGTGTTCTGCAGAGCGGGGGACTCACGGTGGTGTCTAACCCTAACTCTCTGTGTGTTCTGCAGAGCGGGGGACTCACGGTGGTGTCTAACCCTAACTCTCTGTGTTCTGCAGAGCGGGGGACTCACGGTGGTGTCTAACCCTAACTCTCTGTGTGTTCTGCAGAGCGGGGGACTCACGGTGGTGTCTAACCCTAACTCTCTGTGTGTTCTGCAGAGCGGGGGACTCACGGTGGTGTCTAACCCTCACTCTCTGTGTGTTCTGCAGAGCGGGGGACTCACGGTGGTGTCTAACCCTAACCCTCACTCTCTGTGTGTTCTGCAGAGCGGGGGACTCACGGTGGTGTCTAACCCTAACTCTCTGTGTGTTCTGCAGAGCGGGGGACTCACGGTGGTGTCTAACCCTCACTCTCTGTGTGTTCTGCAGAGCGGGGGACTCACGGTGGTGTCTAACCCTAACTCTCTGTGTTCTGCAGAGCGGGGGACTCACGGTGGTGTCTAACCCTAACTCTCTGTGTTCTGCAGAGCGGGGGACTCACGGTGGTGTCTAACCCTCACTCTGTGTGTTCTGCAGAGCGGGGGACTCACGGTGGTGTCTAACCCTAACTCTCTGTGTGTTCTGCAGAGCGGGGGACTCACGGTGGTGTCTAACCCTAACTCTCTGTGTGTTCTGCAGAGCGGGGGACTCACGGTGGTGTCTAACCCTAACTCTCTGTGTGTTCTGCAGAGCGGGGGACTCACGGTGGTGTCTAACCCTAACTCTCTCTGTGTTCTGCAGAGCGGGGGACTCACAGTGGTGTCTAACCCTAACTCTGTGTGTTCTGCAGAGCGGGGGACTCACGGTGGTGTCTAACCCTAACTCTGTGTGTGTTCTGCAGAGCGGGGGACTCACGGTGGTGCCTAACCCTAACCCTCTGTGTGTTCTGCAGAGCGGGGGACTCACGGTGGTGTCTAACTCTCACCCTCTGTGTGTTCTGCAGAGCGGGGGACTCACGGTGGTGTCTAACCCTAACTCTCTGTGTGTTCTGCAGAGCGGGGGACTCACGGTGGTGTCTAACCCTAACTCTCTGTGTGTTCTGCAGAGCGGGGGACTCACGGTGGTGTCTAACCCTAACTCTCTGTGTGTTCTGCAGAGCGGGGGACTCAAGGTGGTGTCTAACCCTAACTCTCTGTGTGTTCTGCAGAGCGGGGGACTCACGGTGGTGTCTAACCCTAACTCTCTGTGTGTTCTGCAGAGCGGGGGACTCACGGTGGTGTCTAACCCTAACTCTCTGTGTGTTGTGCAGAGCGGGGGACTCACGGTGGTGTCTAACCCTAACCCTCACTCTCTGTGTGTTCTGCAGAGCGGGGGACTCACGGTGGTGTCTAACCCTCACTCTCTGTGTGTTCTGCAGAGCGGGGGACTCACGGTGGTGTCTAACCCTAACCCTCACTCTGTGTGTTCTGCAGAGCGGGGGACTCACGGTGGTGCCTAACCCTAACCCTCTGTGTGTTCTGCAGAGCGGGGGACTCACGGTGGTGTCTAACTCTCACTCTCTGTGTGTTCTGCAGAGCGGGGGACTCACGGTGGTGTCTAACCCTCACTCTCTGTGTGTTCTGCAGAGCGGGGGACTCACGGTGGTGTCTAACCCTAACCCTCCGTGTTCTGCAGAGCGGGGGACTCACGGTGGTGTCTAACCCTAACTCTCTGTGTGTTCTGCAGAGCGGGGGACTCACGGTGGTGTCTAACCCTAACCCTCACTCTGTGTGTTCTGCAGAGCGGGGGACTCACGGTGGTGTCTAACCCTAACCCTCACTCTCTGTGTGTTCTGCAGAGCGGGGGACTCACGGTGGTGTCTAACCCTAACTCTCTGTGTGTTCTGCAGAGCGGGGGACTCACGGTGGTGTCTAACCCTAACTCTCTGTGTGTTCTGCAGAGCGGGGGACTCACGGTGGTGTCTAACCCTAACCCTCTGTGTGTTCTGCAGAGCGGGGGACTCACGGTGGTGTCTAACCCTAACTCTCTGTGTGTTCTGCAGAGCGGGGGACTCACGGTGGTGTCTAACCCTAACTCTCTGTGTGTTCTGCAGAGCGGGGGACTCACGGTGGTGTCTAACCCTAACTCTCTCTGTGTTCTGCAGAGCGGGGGACTCACGGTGGTGTCTAACTCTCACTCTGTGTTCTGCAGAGCGGGGGACTCACGGTGGTGTCTAACTCTAACTCTCTGTGTGTTCTGCAGAGCGGGGGACTCACGGTGGTGTCTAACCCTAACTCCCTGTGTGTTCTGCAGAGCGGGGGACTCACGGTGGTGTCTAACCCTCACTCTCTGTGTGTTCTGCAGAGCGGGGGACTCACGGTGGTGTCTAACCCTAACTCCCTGTGTGTTCTGCAGAGCGGGGGACTCACGGTGGTGTCTAACCCTCACTCTCTGTGTTCTGCAGAGCGGGGGACTCACGGTGGTGTCTAACCCTAACTCTCTGTGTTCTGCAGAGCGGGGGACTCACGGTGGTGTCTAACCCTAACTCTCTGTGTTCTGCAGAGCGGGGGACTCACGGTGGTGTCTAACCCTAACCCTAACTCCCTGTGTGTTCTGCAGAGCGGGGGACTCACGGTGGTGTCTAACCCTCACTCTCTGTGTTCTGCAGAGCGGGGGACTCACGGTGGTGTCTAACCCTAACTCTCTGTGTGTGTTCTGCAGAGCGGGGGACTCACGGTGGTGTCTAACCCTCACTCTGTGTGTTCTGCAGAGCGGGGGACTCACGGTGGTGTCTAACCCTCACTCTGTGTGTTCTGCAGAGCGGGGGACTCACGGTGGTGTCTAACCCTAACCCTCACTCTCTGTGTGTTCTGCAGAGCGGGGGACTCACGGTGGTGTCTAACCCTAACTCTCTGTGTGTTCTGCAGAGCGGGGGACTCACGGTGGTGTCTAACCCTCACTCTCTGTGTTCTGCAGAGCGGGGGACTCACGGTGGTGTCTAACCCTAACTCTCTGTGTGTGTTCTGCAGAGCGGGGGACTCACGGTGGTGTCTAACCCTCACTCTGTGTGTTCTGCAGAGCGGGGGACTCACGGTGGTGTCTAACCCTCACTCTGTGTGTTCTGCAGAGCGGGGGACTCACGGTGGTGTCTAACCCTAACCCTCACTCTCTGTGTGTTCTGCAGAGCGGGGGACTCACGGTGGTGTCTAACCCTAACTCTCTGTGTGTTCTGCAGAGCGGGGGACTCACGGTGGTGTCTAACCCTAACTCTCTGTGTGTTCTGCAGAGCGGGGGACTCACAGTGGTGTCTAACCCTAACTCTCTGTGTGTTCTGCAGAGCGGGGGACTCACGGTGGTGTCTAACCCTAACTCTCTGTGTGTTCTGCAGAGCGGGGGACTCACGGTGGTGTCTAACCCTAACTCTCTGTGTGTTCTGCAGAGCGGGGGACTCAAGGTGGTGTCTAACCCTAACCCTCACTCTGTGTGTTCTGCAGAGCGGGGGACTCACGGTGGTGTCTAACTCTAACTCTCTGTGTGTTCTGCAGAGCGGGGGACTCACGGTGGTGTCTAACCCTAACTCTCTGTGTGTTCTGCAGAGCGGGGGACTCACGGTGGTGTCTAACCCTAACCCTCACTCTCTCTGTGTTCTGCAGAGCGGGGGACTCACGGTGGTGTCTAACCCTAACCCTCACTCTGTGTGTTCTGCAGAGCGGGGGACTCACGGTGGTGTCTAACCCTAACTCTGTGTGTGTTCTGCAGAGCGGGGGACTCACGGTGGTGTCTAACCCTAACTCTCTGTGTGTTCTGCAGAGCGGGGGACTCACGGTGGTGTCTAACCCTAACCCTCTGTGTGTTCTGCAGAGCGGGGGACTCACGGTGGTGTCTAACCCTAACTCTCTGTGTGTTCTGCAGAGCGGGGGACTCACGGTGGTGTCTAACCCTAACTCTCTGTGTTCTGCAGAGCGGGGGACTCACGGTGGTGTCTAACCCTAACTCTCTGTGTTCTGCAGAGCGGGGGACTCACGGTGGTGTCTAACTCTCACTCTCTGTGTGTTCTGCAGAGCGGGGGACTCACGGTGGTGTCTAACCCTAACTCTCTGTGTGTTCTGCAGAGCGGGGGACTCACGGTGGTGTCTAACCCTAACCCTCTGTGTGTTCTGCAGAGCGGGGGACTCACGGTGGTGTCTAACCCTAACTCTCTGTGTGTTCTGCAGAGCGGGGGACTCACGGTGGTGCCTAACCCTAACCCTCTGTGTGTTCTGCAGAGCGGGGGACTCACGGTGGTGTCTAACCCTAACTCTCTGTGTGTTCTGCAGAGCGGGGGACTCACGGTGGTGTCTAACCCTAACTCTCTGTGTGTTCTGCAGAGCGGGGGACTCACGGTGGTGTCTAACCCTAACCCTCTGTGTGTGTTCTGCAGAGCGGGGGACTCACGGTGGTGTCTAACCCTCACTCTCTGTGTTCTGCAGAGCGGGGGACTCACGGTGGTGTCTAACCCTAACTCTCTGTGTGTTCTGCAGAGCGGGGGACTCACGGTGGTGTCTAACCCTAACCCTCTGTGTGTTCTGCAGAGCGGGGGACTCACGGTGGTGTCTAACCCTCACTCTCTGTGTTCTGCAGAGCGGGGGACTCACGGTGGTGCCTAACCCTCACTCTCTGTGTGTTCTGCAGAGCGGGGGACTCACGGTGGTGTCTAACCCTAACTCTCTGTGTGTTCTGCAGAGCGGGGGACTCACGGTGGTGTCTAACTCTCACTCTGTGTGTGTTCTGCAGAGCGGGGGACTCACGGTGGTGTCTAACCCTAACTCTCTGTGTGTTCTGCAGAGCGGGGGACTCACGGTGGTGTCTAACCCTAACTCTCTGTGTTCTGCAGAGCGGGGGACTCACGGTGGTGTCTAACCCTCACTCTCTGTGTGTTCTGCAGAGCGGGGGACTCAGGGTGGTGTCTAACCCTAACTCTCTGTGTGTTCTGCAGAGCGGGGGACTCACGGTGGTGCCTAACCCTAACTCTCTCTGTGTTCTGCAGAGCGGGGGACTCAGGGTGGTGTCTAACCCTAACTCTCTCTGTGTTCTGCAGAGCGGGGGACTCACGGTGGTGTCTAACCCTAACTCTCTGTGTGTTCTGCAGAGCGGGGGACTCATGGTGGTGTCTAACCCTCACTCTGTGTGTTCTGCAGAGCGGGGGACTCACGGTGGTGTCTAACCCTCACTCTCTGTGTGTTCTGCAGAGCGGGGGACTCACGGTGGTGTCTAACCCTCACTCTCTGTGTGTTCTGCAGAGCGGGGGACTCACGGTGGTGTCTAACCCTAACTCTCTGTGTGTTCTGCAGAGCGGGGGACTCACGGTGGTGTCTAACCCTAACTCTGTGTGTTCTGCAGAGCGGGGGACTCACGGTGGTGTCTAACCCTAACTCTCACTCTCTGTGTGTTCTGCAGAGCGGGGGACTCACGGTGGTGTCTAACCCTAACTCTCTGTGTGTTCTGCAGAGCGGGGGACTCACGGTGGTGTCTAACCCTAACTCTCTGTGTTCTGCAGAGCGGGGGACTCACGGTGGTGTCTAACCCTAACTCTCTGTGTGTTCTGCAGAGCGGGGGACTCACGGTGGTGTCTAACCCTAACTCTCTGTGTGTTCTGCAGAGCGGGGGACTCACGGTGGTGTCTAACCCTCACTCTCTGTGTGTTCTGCAGAGCGGGGGACTCACGGTGGTGTCTAACCCTAACCCTCACTCTCTGTGTGTTCTGCAGAGCGGGGGACTCACGGTGGTGTCTAACCCTAACTCTCTGTGTGTTCTGCAGAGCGGGGGACTCACGGTGGTGTCTAACCCTCACTCTCTGTGTGTTCTGCAGAGCGGGGGACTCACGGTGGTGTCTAACCCTAACTCTCTGTGTTCTGCAGAGCGGGGGACTCACGGTGGTGTCTAACCCTAACTCTCTGTGTTCTGCAGAGCGGGGGACTCACGGTGGTGTCTAACCCTCACTCTGTGTGTTCTGCAGAGCGGGGGACTCACGGTGGTGTCTAACCCTAACTCTCTGTGTGTTCTGCAGAGCGGGGGACTCACAGTGGTGTCTAACCCTAACTCTCTGTGTGTTCTGCAGAGCGGGGGACTCACGGTGGTGTCTAACCCTAACTCTCTGTGTGTTCTGCAGAGCGGGGGACTCACGGTGGTGTCTAACCCTAACTCTCTCTGTGTTCTGCAGAGCGGGGGACTCACAGTGGTGTCTAACCCTAACTCTGTGTGTTCTGCAGAGCGGGGGACTCACGGTGGTGTCTAACCCTAACTCTGTGTGTGTTCTGCAGAGCGGGGGACTCACGGTGGTGCCTAACCCTAACCCTCTGTGTGTTCTGCAGAGCGGGGGACTCACGGTGGTGTCTAACTCTCACCCTCTGTGTGTTCTGCAGAGCGGGGGACTCACGGTGGTGTCTAACCCTAACTCTCTGTGTGTTCTGCAGAGCGGGGGACTCACGGTGGTGTCTAACCCTAACTCTCTGTGTGTTCTGCAGAGCGGGGGACTCACGGTGGTGTCTAACCCTAACTCTCTGTGTGTTCTGCAGAGCGGGGGACTCAAGGTGGTGTCTAACCCTAACTCTCTGTGTGTTCTGCAGAGCGGGGGACTCACGGTGGTGTCTAACCCTAACTCTCTGTGTGTTCTGCAGAGCGGGGGACTCACGGTGGTGTCTAACCCTAACTCTCTGTGTGTTCTGCAGAGCGGGGGACTCACGGTGGTGTCTAACCCTAACCCTCACTCTCTGTGTGTTCTGCAGAGCGGGGGACTCACGGTGGTGTCTAACCCTCACTCTCTGTGTGTTCTGCAGAGCGGGGGACTCACGGTGGTGTCTAACCCTAACCCTCACTCTGTGTGTTCTGCAGAGCGGGGGACTCACGGTGGTGCCTAACCCTAACCCTCTGTGTGTTCTGCAGAGCGGGGGACTCACGGTGGTGTCTAACTCTCACTCTCTGTGTGTTCTGCAGAGCGGGGGACTCACGGTGGTGTCTAACCCTCACTCTCTGTGTGTTCTGCAGAGCGGGGGACTCACGGTGGTGTCTAACCCTAACCCTCTGTGTGTTCTGCAGAGCGGGGGACTCACGGTGGTGTCTAACCCTAACTCTCTGTGTGTTCTGCAGAGCGGGGGACTCAAGGTGGTGCCTAACCCTAACCCTCTGTGTGTTCTGCAGAGCGGGGGACTCACGGTGGTGTCTAACTCTCACTCTCTGTGTGTTCTGCAGAGCGGGGGACTCACGGTGGTGTCTAACCCTCACTCTCTGTGTGTTCTGCAGAGCGGGGGACTCACGGTGGTGTCTAACCCTCACTCTCTGTGTGTTCTGCAGAGCGGGGGACTCACGGTGGTGTCTAACCCTAACTCTCTGTGTGTTCTGCAGAGCGGGGGACTCACGGTGGTGTCTAACCCTAACCCTCTGTGTGTTCTGCAGAGCGGGGGACTCACGGTGGTGTCTAACCCTAACTCTCTGTGTGTTCTGCAGAGCGGGGGACTCACGGTGGTGTCTAACCCTAACTCTCTGTGTTCTGCAGAGCGGGGGACTCACGGTGGTGTCTAACCCTAACTCTCTGTGTGTTCTGCAGAGCGGGGGACTCACGGTGGTGTCTAACCCTAACTCTCTGTGTGTTCTGCAGAGCGGGGGACTCACGGTGGTGTCTAACCCTCACTCTCTGTGTGTTCTGCAGAGCGGGGGACTCACGGTGGTGTCTAACCCTAACCCTCACTCTCTGTGTGTTCTGCAGAGCGGGGGACTCACGGTGGTGTCTAACCCTAACTCTCTGTGTGTTCTGCAGAGCGGGGGACTCACGGTGGTGTCTAACCCTCACTCTCTGTGTGTTCTGCAGAGCGGGGGACTCACGGTGGTGTCTAACCCTAACTCTCTGTGTTCTGCAGAGCGGGGGACTCACGGTGGTGTCTAACCCTAACTCTCTGTGTTCTGCAGAGCGGGGGACTCACGGTGGTGTCTAACCCTCACTCTGTGTGTTCTGCAGAGCGGGGGACTCACGGTGGTGTCTAACCCTAACTCTCTGTGTGTTCTGCAGAGCGGGGGACTCACAGTGGTGTCTAACCCTAACTCTCTGTGTGTTCTGCAGAGCGGGGGACTCACGGTGGTGTCTAACCCTAACTCTCTGTGTGTTCTGCAGAGCGGGGGACTCACGGTGGTGTCTAACCCTAACTCTCTCTGTGTTCTGCAGAGCGGGGGACTCACAGTGGTGTCTAACCCTAACTCTGTGTGTTCTGCAGAGCGGGGGACTCACGGTGGTGTCTAACCCTAACTCTGTGTGTGTTCTGCAGAGCGGGGGACTCACGGTGGTGCCTAACCCTAACCCTCTGTGTGTTCTGCAGAGCGGGGGACTCACGGTGGTGTCTAACTCTCACCCTCTGTGTGTTCTGCAGAGCGGGGGACTCACGGTGGTGTCTAACCCTAACTCTCTGTGTGTTCTGCAGAGCGGGGGACTCACGGTGGTGTCTAACCCTAACTCTCTGTGTGTTCTGCAGAGCGGGGGACTCACGGTGGTGTCTAACCCTAACTCTCTGTGTGTTCTGCAGAGCGGGGGACTCAAGGTGGTGTCTAACCCTAACTCTCTGTGTGTTCTGCAGAGCGGGGGACTCACGGTGGTGTCTAACCCTAACTCTCTGTGTGTTCTGCAGAGCGGGGGACTCACGGTGGTGTCTAACCCTAACTCTCTGTGTGTTCTGCAGAGCGGGGGACTCACGGTGGTGTCTAACCCTAACCCTCACTCTCTGTGTGTTCTGCAGAGCGGGGGACTCACGGTGGTGTCTAACCCTCACTCTCTGTGTGTTCTGCAGAGCGGGGGACTCACGGTGGTGTCTAACCCTAACCCTCACTCTGTGTGTTCTGCAGAGCGGGGGACTCACGGTGGTGCCTAACCCTAACCCTCTGTGTGTTCTGCAGAGCGGGGGACTCACGGTGGTGTCTAACTCTCACTCTCTGTGTGTTCTGCAGAGCGGGGGACTCACGGTGGTGTCTAACCCTCACTCTCTGTGTGTTCTGCAGAGCGGGGGACTCACGGTGGTGTCTAACCCTAACCCTCTGTGTGTTCTGCAGAGCGGGGGACTCACGGTGGTGTCTAACCCTAACTCTCTGTGTGTTCTGCAGAGCGGGGGACTCAAGGTGGTGCCTAACCCTAACCCTCTGTGTGTTCTGCAGAGCGGGGGACTCACGGTGGTGTCTAACTCTCACTCTCTGTGTGTTCTGCAGAGCGGGGGACTCACGGTGGTGTCTAACCCTCACTCTCTGTGTGTTCTGCAGAGCGGGGGACTCACGGTGGTGTCTAACCCTCACTCTCTGTGTGTTCTGCAGAGCGGGGGACTCACGGTGGTGTCTAACCCTAACTCTCTGTGTGTTCTGCAGAGCGGGGGACTCACGGTGGTGTCTAACCCTAACCCTCTGTGTGTTCTGCAGAGCGGGGGACTCACGGTGGTGTCTAACCCTAACTCTCTGTGTGTTCTGCAGAGCGGGGGACTCACGGTGGTGTCTAACCCTAACCCTCTGTGTGTTCTGCAGAGCGGGGGACTCACGGTGGTGCCGTCCACAGCCACGTAGACCTTGGAGCGGCTGGAGTAGAGCTCGATGTCCAGGGCCTTCCTCCCTCCGGCCGGCCTCCGCGGTGTCTCCATGTTGGGCAGGGCGTCCTCTGAAAGACCAGGGGACACAGGTTAGGACAAGTGGTATCAGAGTGAGACATGTTTCTACATGAGTCAAAATGGATAAAAAAATAAATAAATAACTAAACAAAAGCAAAACATAACTCAAATTTACATGTTCGAAAAGGAGTAGGAAGAAGTATACTTATTTAATCCTACCCCTTTTCCACTACTCAAATGAGTGTACTAATTTAAAACATTTCAAACAAATATATATATATATATATATATATATGCAAAAAAATATATATATATATATATATGTAAAACATGAAAGAAATAAAATAAAAATGTAAACACCCATGAATATCAAGTCCCTTCCTCATCCCTGTACCTCGTGAACATCATTTCCTTATAAATCAGTTTGAATTGTCTCATATTTGGACATTGCTTTAGCACCCCATTCAGACTGTTCCACAGTTTCACTCCACATATTGAGATGCAGTGTCATTTAATTTAGCAATAGTGTCCAAGCAACACAAATCTCTCTCCCTCTCTCTCACCATACTCCTGTGCTGCCTCCTCTTCATCAGCGACCCTTCTGGTGTCCAGGATTAGTTTGATGTTGACGATAACCGTGATCAACAGGAAGAGAACGGCACCAGCCTGCAAAAGACCAACAGGTGTTTTCTTAAACCCATCTTTTTTTTTTAAATCATATTTAATTCAACAGTTCCCGGGTCGTTTGTGGCGATGGCATGCTGATAGCAGGGAAGAAAGACAGACAATAGTTGTGTGTGTGTGTGTGTGTGTGTGTGTGTGTGTGTGTGTGTGTGTGTGTGTGTGTGTGTGTGCTTTCCGTGCTTTAGCAGTGGCAGCCCCAAAGCTCTGGAATGAGCTGCCAGTCACTGCATGTTAGACAGGCCCCCACTCTGCAGGTGTTCAAATCACGCCTCAAAACACATAATAATAATGATGGCTAAACTCAACTCAATACCATTGAAGCAGATATATAATAATTGCTGCCAACCACTCAGGCACTCAAAAAGGTCGACAGGTGGTTTGAACTTTGAGCCTTCAAGGTTGGGGAAAGAAACGTTATCTTTTCCCTGACCTGGCATAACCTCCGGATGCTTCTCTTGTTGGTCAGCTTGTACTTCCAGGTGAGGTACAGGCTACGCTGCTGGCGGGGGATGAAGGGCGTGGCTCTGGGATTAGGGGTCCAGGTATCCATCCCTGAAGTCGACCCCTCTGCCTCTCCTGATGATGATGATGATAACTACACATACACCAGTCCACACGTGCAGCCCAGATATGATTATTTGGCAAAGCTGGTAATCACATTGCCACCTGGAAAGCCACAGTAGAGATGGTTGGTTGGTTGGGGGGGGGGGTAGTTTGTACTTTAGTTTGTATATTGTATATTTTGTACATTGATTGATAACTTTATTTAACAGATTGCAGAATGGGTACATTACAGCTCAATACACACAATTGTTAAGGGGATGCAGACCAGAGAAAGACTTTCGTCTTGTTTACATCAGGGTCCGCCATTTTCAATTCATCATAACATATGACATACAGATAGACAGTACTGCTACATCTATAAATGTATGACATACCAGATCTACAAATACAGTACTGATACAAAAAGAGTCAGTGATACAGTACAGTGTTTGGTATTTATTATTTTGACTTTTTACTGTATGAAGCACAATCCCAGGAGGCTCATACAGAACCAAGTATTTCACTATAATGTACCTGTACCTTATATAATGTGACAAATAAAACAAACCTTGAACCTGAACTGGAGACGGCTGGGGGGTTCAGGGAACAGCAGGCTGTTTAGCTACCGCTCGCTAGCTGTGAGCTATGTTGTTTATGCCACACATATTCGTGGTCATGATGCCTATAACTCGCTATACCAACAGCTAAATTCACGAAATACAACTAATGTCTGTACAGGAGATAAGGTGCTGGTAATATTGTGGTACTCACAGTCAAAGATCTGTACATAACCAGCATGAATGTCTGCTCGTAGCCTACTACTGCAGAACTAGCAAACTGGCTCATTCGGCGCGATAAAAAGACGTCATCAAAACTCGCCTCCTTGGTTCCATTCTCAAAGACACTCTGACGTCACGAGAACGCCGCCATCTTGGTATTGGGGGGAAACAAACGGATTTCTACTGATCAAATGTATGCGTTGAGCTCCATTTTTATTACATGTTTTATCACATTCTTGTTAATTTCATAACCTTTTCATATAATTTGTTTTGAAAATATTGACGTCAACATGGCATTTCACTATTTCGAAAGCCTTTCTGGTGATTCTAAAAGTGCATGTTTCCCCCGCAGGGGCGTCATTTTGGTATGCCAAGGTATGGCACTCGCCATACCTTGGCAAATAAAAATGTAAAAGAAATAATATATTTTTTTTTTTATTACAATTTTTTATGTTGATTTAGAATTCGAATGTCAACATTATGAACGAAGCTTCGAACTATTCGGTACATCCCTAGCATGTTTTAATATTGTCAATTATCTCACTTTTACTAGGTGACTTTTAGTGACTATAACTGAAATATGCCCAAAAAAAAGGAAAATGGACATAGGGACGTTTTTTAATCAAAGGGCAGCAGAGACAAGTGATACAGGGACACAGGTAAGGTCTGGCTTAGTGATTATAATAGTGCAGTTCAGCATTCAGTAACCCATACTTTTTGTGAATGTGTTTTTGATACTACATTCTGTTGAACACACCTAAGGAAAATTGGCTCAATTGCAAGAAAAGTAATAGACAGTTATGATATTACATTCTGCATAATTCGTATGCAAAATATTGTGGTTCCCTGCTTTAGTCTGTTGACACATTTCTATACTAAAAATGCTTGTGTAGAATGAATGAATGAATGAATGAATGAATGAATGAATGAATGAATGAATGAATGAAAACGAAAACGTTATTAACAGATTGCAGAATGGGTACAGTACAGTACAGCTCAATACATACAATTGTTAAGGGGATGCAGACCAGAGAAAGACTTTCGTCTTGTTTACATCAGGGTCCCCCATTTTAAATTCATCGTAACATATATGACATACATGAATGAATGAATGAATGAAAACTTTATTAACAGATTGCAGAATGGGTACAGTGCAGTACAGCTCAATACATACAATTGTTAAGGGGATGCAGACCAGAGAAAGACTTTCGTCTTGTTTCCACCAGGGTCCCCCATTTCCAATTCATCGTAACATATATGACATACATGACATACAGATAGACAGTACTGCTACATCTATACATTTATGACATACCAGATTTGCAATTACAGTACTGTATTTGTGATACAAAAAGAGTCCAGAAAGAAAAGAGTATATACATTAGGCGTAGAAACTGTACATTGGATTGGGTAGGTGGGGGTGGGACTGTACATTGGAGGTGGTTGGGGGGGGGGGGGGGGGTAGGAGTGGGGGGGGGGGGGGGGGGGGGGGGGAGGAGTGGGGGGGGGGGGGGTGTTGGAGTGGGGGGGGGGGTTGGGTAGGAGGGGTGGGTGGGGGACACTGTACAACTGTACAAACAACACTGTACATTGGATTATTGACAAGACCATACTTGGTAATTTACTGTACATTGGCGGGGGTTGTGCTCGGACATTTACAGGGGCCAGTTTCGAGTTGCAGTCTCCCTTAGGTGTTTTTTGAGAGAGTTTTTGAAAGTGGGTAGTGATTCACATTCCTTTACAGCTTTGGGTAGGGCGTTCCACATTGATGTGGCATAATTGCGAAACGTGTTTAGTCCCTTGTTTGAGCCGAATCTGGGTTTAACATGATTTGTGGAGCTCCCTCTGGTGTTGTGATCGTGGTATTCACTGACCTTTGGGAAGTATTTAGTCATGTACATGGGTACCTTGGTCGTGTAGTGTATCTTGTAGACCAGGCCCATTGCAAGTTGCTGTACTCTGTCGTCTACTCTAAGCCATCCTAGGTTGTCAAAGTGGGCAGGGGTGAGGTGGGTTCTAGGAGTAAGGTCAAGCAGTAGTCTGACCAGTTTGTTTTGAGATGTTTGTAATTTTGTTTTTAGCGCCTTTGAGGTGCTTTGGTACCATGAGGTGCAAGCATAGTCGTAGTACCCTTGAATGAGTGCTCCTGCTAGAGTCTTCAGGGTATTCTTGTTTACCAGTGAGGAGATCCGGTACAAGAAACGAGTTCGTTGGTTGACTTTTTTTATTACATTGGATGCCATTTTGTCACAGGAAAGATTTGCCTCTAGGATGGAACCCAGGTAGGTAATATCTTCTTTCCTTGTGACAATATTGTCACCCACTGTAACTGAGAAGCCGTCGGTCTTGCTGAGTTTGTTATTTGAACCGAAGAGAATGGACTCTGTTTTGCCCATGTGTAATGATAGTTTGTTATCAGCGAGCCATATGCAGATTTTGCTTAGTTCTGAGCTGAGGGTTTTTTCAACCTGTAATTTGTTCTTGTCAGAGACCAGCAGGGCTGAGTCGTCCGCAAACAGGAACAAGTTGCAGTCACAAGCTGACGACATGTCATTTGCATAAATTAGGAACAGTAGCGGACCTAGTATGCTTCCTTGTGGAACACCACAGTTTACTGTGAGGGGGGGGGATAGGGTACCGTTTACCTCCACCATCTGCTCTCTCCCCTCCAGGTAGGATTGCATCCAGCTCACTGATAGACTATCAAAACCAATTGCTTTTAGCTTGTCAATCAGAATGGTGTGATTGACAGTGTCGAAGGCCTTTTGTAGGTCCAGCATGACCATGCCGCAGTATTTGCCCGCGTCCACCTCTTGTTTGATGTGGTCGTTTAAATAGAGAAGGCATGTGTCAGTGGAGTGGGATGTTCTGAAGCCAGATTGGAATTCGTAGATTAGATTTTTTTCCGCAAGGTATTTTTCGACCTGTTCGTATACAATTTTTTCCATGACTTTCGAGATGGAGGTAAGGATAGAAACAGGGCGGTAGTTGCCTGGGTCTAATTTACTGCCTTTTTTGTGCAGAGGGGTCACTCTCGCAATTTTGAAGTCCTTGGGGACGTGTCCCTGTTTTATAGAGAGGTTTATTATGTGTGTGATGACTGGGGTGATGGCGGCTGCTGAGTCTCTGAGGAATTTGGAGGGGATGTTGTCATGGCCAGTGGCCTTGTTAGGTTGGAGGGCGCTCAGTTTTTTGAGTACCTCATCTGTTGTTACCATTTCCAGTTTGAAGTCGTCTTTGTGGACCCCTAGGTTTTTGTAGTAAGCTACTATGTGTTCTACCCCATAATGCCCTGAGTGGGAGGGTAGTTTGTTTACCAGTGTTGTGGCTATGTTTGTGAAGAAACTATTTAAGTAATTGGCTACATCCAGCTTTTCTGTGATGAGCGTGTTGTCCGTCTTTATGTTTATGTTTGAGAATCTGGTTTTAAGTTTTTTACTGCAGCCTAGTTGGTTATTGAGTAATTTCCAAAGTTCACGCGGTTTGTTTTTGTTTTCCTCGGTTTTGTCATTGATGAATTTTTTCTTTGCTGTTTTGATCATGGAGTTTACATCATTTCTTAGTCTGTTTCTTTGCAGTTTGAGTTCAGTCACGTGGGCTTGGAGTTCACTGCTCGTGCTTATGTTAAGCTTTGACTGACTTTTACGAAACTCAGAGCATTTTTTGTCTCTGGTTTTCATAGCGGTCAGTATTTCAGCGTGCATCCACGGCTCAGCGCGATTTTTTACCCTGGTGGTTCTTAGGGGGGCCATGTTGTTTAGTATCGTTGAAAATTTGGTTTTGAAGCCAAGCCATGTTTCTTCAACCAGTGTACCATTGAGCTCATCTGACCAGTCCAGACCCTCCAGTTCAAGGTTAAAGGCCTCGCTAGAGTAGGTTTTTAGGTCTCTAGATGTGACTGTTTTGTGACAGCCAGCCTTTTGTTTTAGCTTTTTGCGGGTACAGAATATCATATAATGATCACTTAACCCGCATGCTATAACCCCTTTATTGGCGATCTTGGACTTGTCAGAGGTCAGGATGAGGTCAATGGTAGTCTGAGTTGACTCACACACACGTGTGGGTTGTGTGATTAGTTGGCTGAGGCCGTGCAGATCACAAAACCTATTGTAGGATTTGAAGACGGGTGCATCTTTTTGTTGTACATGACATACAGATAGTCAGTACTGCTACATCTATACATTTATGACATATCAGATTTGCAAATACAGTACCGTTTGTGATACGAAAAGAGTCCAGAAAAAAAAGTATATACATTTGACATAGAAACTGTACATTGGAGGAGGTTGGGTAGGTGGGGTGGGGGGGGACTGTACATTGGAGGAGGTTGGGTAGGTGGGGGGGGGACTGTACATTGGAGGTGGTTGGGTGGGGGGGGGGGGGACTGTACATTGGAGGTGGTTGGGTGGGGGGGGGGGGGGTTGGGTAGGAGTGGGGGGGGGAGGTTGGGTAGGAGTGGGGGGGGGAGGTTGGGTAGGAGTGGGGGGGGAGGTTGGGTAGGAGTGGGGGGGGGGGAGGTTGGGTAGGAGGGGTGGGTGGGGGACACTGTACCACTGTACAAGCAAAACTGTACATTGGAATATTGACAAGACCATACTTGGTAATTTATTGTATATTGGAGGGGGTTGTGTTAGGACATTTACAGGGGCCAGTTTCGAATTGCAGTCTCCCGTAGGTGTTTTTGAAAGTGGGTAGTGATTCACATTCCTGTACAGCTTTGGGTAGGGGCGTTCCACATTGATGTGGCATAATTGCGAAACGTGTTTAGTCCCTTGTTTGAGCCGAATCTGGGTTTAACATGATTTGTGGAGCTCCCTCTGGTGTTGTGATCGTGGTATTCACTGACCTTTGGGAAGTATTTTGACATGTACATGGGTACCTGAGTGGTGTAGTGTATCTTGTAGACCAGGCCCATTGCAAGTTGCTGTACTCTGTCGTCTACTCTAAGCCATCCTAGGTTGTCAAAGTGGGCAGGGGTGAGGTGGGTTCTAGGAGTAAGGTCAAGCAGTAGTCTGACCAGTTTGTTTTGAGATGTTTGTAATTTTGTTTTTAGCGCCTTTGAGGTGCTTTGGTACCATGAGGTGCAAGCATAGTCGTAGTACCCTTGAATGAGTGCTCCTGCTAGAGTCTTCAGGGTATTCTTGTTTACCAGTGAGGAGATCCGGTACAAGAATCGAGTTCGTTGGTTGACTTTTTTTATTACATTGGATGCCATTTTGTCACAGGAAAGATTTGCCTCTAGGATAGAACCCAGGTAGGTAATATCTTCTTTCCTTGTGACAATATTGTCACCCACTGTAACTGAGAAGCCGTCGGTCTTGCTGAGTTTGTTATTTGAACCGAATAGAATGGACTCTGTTTTGCCCATGTGTAGTGATAGTTTGTTATCATCAGCGAGCCATATGCAGATTTTGCCTAGTTCTGAGCTGAGGGTTTTTTCAACCTGTAACTTGTCCTTGTCAGAGACCAGCAGGAAACAGGAACAAGTTGCAGTTACAAGCTGACGACATGTCATTTGCATAAATTAGGAACAGTAGCGGACCTAGTATGCTTCCTTGTGGAACACCACAGCTTACTGTGAGGGGGGGGATAGAGTACCGTTTATCTCCACCATCTGCTCTCTCCCCTCCAGGTAGGATTGCATCCAGCTCACTGATAGACTATCAAAACGAATTGGTTTTAGCTTGTCAATCAGAATGGTGTGATTGACAGTGTCGAAGGCCTTTTGTAGGTCCAGCATGACCATGCCGCAGTATTTGCCCGCGTCCACCTCTTGTTTGATGTGGTCGTTTAAATAGAGAAGGCATGTGTCAGTGGAGTGGGATGTTCTGAAGCCAGATTGGAATTCGTAGATTAGATTTTTTTCCGCGAGGTATTTTTCGACCTGTTCGTATAAAAAAATGTCCATAACTTTCGAGATGGAGGTAAGGATAGAAACAGGGCGGTAGTTGCCTGGGTCTAATTTACTGCCTTTTTTGCGCAGGGGTGTTACTCTCGCAATTTTGAAGTCCTTGGGGACGTGTCCCTGTTTTATGGAGAGGTTTATTATGTGTGTGATGACTGGGGTGATGGCGGCTGCTGAGTCTCTGAGGAATTTGGAGGGGATGTTGTTTGATTGATTGATTGAAAAGTTTATTAACAGATTGCAGAATGGGTACAGTACAGTACATCTCAATACATACAATTGTTAAGGGGATGCAGACCAGAGAAAGACTTTCGTCTTGTTTCCACCAGGGTCCCCCATTTTCAATTCATCATAACATATATGACATACATGACATACAGATAGACAGTACTGCTACATCTATACATTTATGACATATCAGATTTGCAAATACAGTACTGTTTGTGATACAAAAGTGTCCAGAAAAGGAGTGTATATACATTTGGCGTAGAAACTGTACATTGGAGGAGGTTGGTGGGGTGGGGTTGGGTGGGTTGGGTGAGGGCTGTACATTGGAGGTGGGGGGGGGGGGGTTGGGTAGGGGACACACACACATTTTACACTGTACATTGGAATGTTGACAAAGCCTTACTTGGTCATTTACTGTACAACTAGGTTAGGACATTTGTAGGGGCCAGTTTCGAATTGCAGTCTCACGTAGGTGTTTTTTGAGAGTGTTTTTGAAGGTGGGTAGTGATTCACATTCCTTTACAGCTTTAGGCAGGGCGTTCCACATTGATGTGGCATAATTGCGAAACGTGTTTAGTCCCTTGTTTGAGCCGAATCTGGGTTTTACATGATTTGTGGAGCTCCCTCTGGTGTTGTGATCGTGGTATTCACTGACCTTTGGGAAGTATTTTGACATGTACATGGGTACCTTGGTCGCGTAGTGTATCTTGTAGACCAGGCCCATTGCAAGTTGCTGTACTCTGTCGTCTACTCTAAGCCATCCTAGGTTGTCAAAGTGGGCAGGGGTGAGGTGGGTTCTAGGAGTCAGGTCAAGTAGTAGTCTGACTAGCTTGTTTTGAGATGTTTGTAATTTGTTTTTTAGTGCCTTTGAGGTGCTTTGGTACCATGAGGTGCAAGCATAGTCGTAGTACCCTTGAATGAGTGCTCCTGCTAGAGTCTTCAGGGTATTCTTGTTTACCAGAGAGGAGATCCGGTACAAGAATCGCGTTCGTTGGTTGACTTTTTTTATTACATTGGATGCCATTTTGTCACAGGAAAGATTAGCCTCTAGGATGGAACCCAGGTAGGTAATTTCATCTTTCCTTGTGACAATATTGTCACCCACTGTAACCGAGAAGCCGTCAGTCTTGCTGAGTTTGTTATTTGAACCGAAGAGAATGGACTCTGTTTTGCCCATGTGTAATGATAGTTTGTTGTCGGCGAGCCATATGCAGATTTTGCCTAGTTCCGAGCTGAGGGCTTTTTCAACCTGTAACTTGTTCTTGTCAGAGACCAGCAGGGCTGAGTCGTCCGCAAACAGGAACAAGTTGCAGTCACAAGCTGACGACATGTCATTTGCATAAATTAGGAATAGTAGCGGTCCTAGTATGCTTCCTTGTGGAACACCACAGCTCACTGTGAGGGGGGGGGATAGGGTACCGTTTACTTCCACCATCTGTTCCCTCCCCTCCAGGTAGGATTGTATCCAGCTCACTGATAAACTATCAAAACCAATTGCTTTTAGCTTGTCAATCAGAATGGTGTGATTGACAGTGTCGAAGGCCTTTTGTAGGTCCAGCATGACCATGCCGCAGTATTTGCCCGCGTCCACCTCTTGTTTGATGTGGTCGTTCAAGTAGAGAAGGCATGTGTCAGTGGAGTGGGATGTTCTGAAGCCAGATTGGAATTCGTAGATTAGATTTTTTTCCGCGAGGTATTTTTCGATCTGTTCGTATACTATTTTTTCCATGACTTTCGAGATGGATGTAAGGATAGAAACAGGGCGGTAGTTACCCGGGTCTAATTTGCTGCCCTTTTTGTGCAGGGGTGTTACTCTCGCAATTTTGAAGTCCTTGGGGACGTGTCCCTGTTTTATGGAGAGGTTTATTATGTGTGTGATGACTGGGGTGATGGCTGCTGCTGAGTCTCTGAGGAATTTGGAGGGGATGTTGTCATGGCCAGTGGCCTTGTTTGGTTGGAGGGCGCTCAGTTTTTTGAGTACCTCATCTGTAGTTACTATTTCCAGTTTGAAGTCGTCTTTGTGGACGCCTAGGTTCCTGTAGTATGCTACTATGTGTTCTACCCCATACTGCCCTGAGTGGGAGGGTAGTTTGTTTACCAGTGTTGTGGCTATGTTTGTGAAGAAAGTGTTTAAGTAATTGGCTACATCCAGCTTGTCTGTGATGAGCGTGTTGTCCGTCTTTATGTTTATGTTTGAGAACCTGGTTTTGAGTTTTTTACTGCAGCCTAGTTGATTGTTGAGTAATTTCCAAAGTTCACGTGGTTTATTTTTGTTTTCCTCGGTTTTGTCATTGATGAAATTTTTTTTTGCAGTTTTGATCATGGAGTTTACGTCATTTCTTAGTCTGTTTCTTTCTAGTTTGAGTTCAGTCACGTGGTCTTGGAGTTCACTGCTCGTGCTTTTGGTAAGCTTTGACTGACTTTTACGAAACTCAGAGCATTTTTTGTCTCTGGCTTTCATAGCGGTCAGTATTTCAGTGTGCATCCATGGCTCAGCGCGATTTTTTACCCTGGTGGTTCTTAGGGGGGCCATTTTGTTTAGTATTGATGAAAATTTGGTTTTGAAGCCAAGCCAAGTTTCTTCAACCAGTGTACCATTGAGTTCATCTGACCAGTCCAGACTCTCCAGTTCAAGGTTAAAGGCCTCGCTAGAGTAGGTTTTGAGGTCTCTAGATGTGACTGTTTTGTGACAGCCAGCCTTTAGTTTTAGCTTTTTGCGGGTACAGAATATCATGTAATGATCACTTAACCCGCATGCTATAACCCCTTTACTGGAGATCTTGGACTTGTCAGAGGTCAGTATGAGGTCAATGGTAGTCTGAGTTGATTCACATATCCTTGTGGGTTGGGTGATTAGTTGGCTGAGGCCGTGCAGATCACAAAACCTATTGAAGGATTTGAAGACGGGTGCATTTTTTTGTTGCATATCCGTGTTCCAATCCCCAATAAGAATTTTTTCCGCATCCTCAGCTCCAGCTAAGCACACATCCAGAGTATCATAAAAACCAGTCTGTTCTGGTGGTCTATAGATTGTGCCTATTAGTACTGATTTTGCCCTTTCAAATAAGATTTCAATCCATACAGTTTCAATCTCGTCATGGTTAAGGTCAGTACGGTTGCTGAATTTGGTATCTTTGTGTATATACACACAGACACCACCTCCATACTGGTTCCTATCCCTCCTGATGATTGAATAGTCCTCGATTTCTATCTCTGGATCCTGAACAGATGAGTCAAGTTGTCATGGCCAGTGGCCTTGTTATAGGTTGGAGGGCGCTCAGTTTATTGAGTACCTCATCTGTTGTTACCATTTCCAGTTTGAAGTCGTCTTTGTGTACCCCTAGGTTCTTGTAGTATGCTACTATGTGTTCTACCCCATAATGCCCTGAGTGGGAGGGTAGTTTGTTTACCAGTGTTGTGGCTATGTTTGTGAAGAAACTGTTTAAGTAATTGGCTACATCCAGCTTGTCTGTGATGAGCGTGTTGTCCGTCTTTATGTTTATGTTTGAGAATCTGGTTTTAAGTTTTTTACTGCAGCCTAGTTGGTTATTGAGTAATTTCCAAAGTTCACGTGGTTTGTTTTTGTTTTCCTCGGTTTTGTCGTTGATGAATTATTTTTTTGCTGTTTTGATCATGGAGTTTACGTCTGTTTCTTTCTAGTTTGAGTTCAGTCACGTGGGCTTGGAGTTCACTGCTCGTGCTTATGGTAAGCTTTGACTGACTTTTACGAAACTCAGAGCATTTTTTGTCTCTGGTTTTCATAGCGGTCAGTATTTCAGTGTGCATCCACGGCTCAGCGCGATTTTTTACCCTGGTGGTTCTTAGGGGGGCCATGTTGTTTAGTATCGTTGAAAATTTGGTTTTGAAACCAAGCCATGTTTCTTCAACCAGTGTACCATTGAGTTCATCTGACCAGTCCAGACTCTCCAGTTCAAGGTTAAAGGCCTCGCTAGAGTAGGTTTTGAGGTCTCTAGATGTGACTGTTTTGTGGCAGCCAGCCTTTAGTTTTAGCTTTTTGCGGGTACAGAATATCATATAATGATCACTTAACCCGCATGCTATAACCCCTTTATTGGAGATCTTGGACTTGTCAGAGGTCAGGATGAGGTCAATGGTAGTCTGAGTTGACTCACATACCCGTGTGGGTTGGGTGATCAGCTGGCTGAGGCCATGCAGATCACAAAACCTATTGTAGGATTTGAAGACGGTGCATCTTTTTGTTGCATATCTGTGTTCCAATCCCCAATAAGAATCTTTTCACTTTACTGATGCACTACCCATCAACAGTTAAAATAGCCCTTTACACAAACATTAAATAACAGACCTTTCATTACAATACTATAATAACAGTAGCCACTGCCAGAATAGTGACACATGTATCGCGTGTGGTGAGCACACGCATGCATGCACAACGAAGACAGAATATTGCGTTGTCTCAATCATTTTAACTATAAAATGAGCTCAAAGTATGAGCTCACTGACTGAAATTTCCAACAAAAAGCATCAATTGTCAAATAATATTGATCACATTATCTAGACTAGATGTTTTTGAGGAAATTAGAAAGGGAACAACAACTTAACCCTTGTGTCTGATCAGATTCTTATTTTTTTTGATAACTTTGCAGTGACTATGTTTGTAGCCAATATATGTGGCAAAGGTATAATCTTTGAATTATCTTGGAAATAGTTTATTCAACTTCAGCCCCGATCATAACCACCACATATTGTTTTTGTAATGTCAGATTTAACAACTCCTTTCAGAAAAGTGGGAGTATTTCATTTTTAATCTGAAGTTGAATAAAATATTTATGGAAAAGAAAGTGGGAAATTATTTCAACATATAATCTTTTATTTTTTTTAATTTTTTTTAAACTTAATTTTTTAGCGTTTATCGCTTTTTCTGGTCAAGCATGACCGACAGGGGAAAGCAGAACCTCCCCCATCATCCAGATTATGGCTGAATGATGTGATGTCATTCCTAAAACTGGAAAAAATGTAATTTACAATTCGAGGATCAGCTGATAAATTCTACACACATTGGCAACCGCTAATCTCATATGTAGATAGAATAGATCCGTTTCCTCCTGACTGAAGTTATGTCGAGTGCCATGTAGGGGGGGGACAGTTTTCACTGAGTGGGCTTACCTGTTGATTGGGGTTGTTGGGACAGTAGGCGTGTATTTATTTAATCTCCCACCTCACGTATTTAGGGTCATACGACCTGGCTTGTGTATCGGACCTGGAGTTGCACTTATGTTTCATTATATCCATAGCAAATATACTTATCCTTTAAGAGTACCATATTGCTGTTAAAGTGGATCCTAATGTCACATTTTGTATTTGTCTTATTTTATTTTGTGTGTATTTATTTACTTTTGTACTGTCTTTTTTATTTTTCTGGGTGGGGCGGGAGGGAGGGATATTCAGTAAGGAAAAAACAAAGGACATGACATCTGTATGCGAGATATGAATGTAAATGTAATCTTTGAATAAAAAACTTTGTTTATAAAAAAAAGCATGACCGACAGAAACAGGTTGAATGGGATATAGATCAGGGGAAGACACTCTGAGAAAATACGGCGAGTCCGGGAGTCGAACTCGTGTACCCCAGATCCGTGACGCGCACGGTTGTCCCCGACGCCGAAATAGCGCCGAGATACGCGGTGAGCTACTGGAGCTCCCCAACATATAATCTTTTTATGGTGTTTTTTCCAATTTAGTCCCCTAATATGGTAAGAGTATAACACTTTAGTTTTCAGACACAAGGGTTCAATTATTTATTTGTTTCTTGGCAGATTTAACATTGGGCTTTTGACAGGGGAGATGATGCATTGCATGGTAACATTAGCTAGCTAACATCCACATGTTTATTTTTATCACTGACTAACCTGCTGGTTCCTTGACCTTGGTGTAAAAAAAACATTTGATAAATGTTGCCGGATTTAGCAGCATCTCCTGTAAGGGCCTTTCTTTTTCTTTGTTTTATCCCTCTCTCCTCCCCCCTTTCTCTTTCTTCCACTGTCCATCTTGACATCAACGTTAATTGACTTTCGCTCTACTGTATCTCTCCCGAGTCCCTCACTACCTGGCTCACTGTCTGGCTGTTATTCTGCCATCTGAGTGCCATCTGCCATTCCATTCGCCGCCTCCGCTGTCAATCAGTTGTATCGCCTGGTCCCGCCTCCACCAAACACAAGCGGCAGCACGGCTCCATTTGTGTGTGTGTGAGAGGGAGAGAGTCAGATAGTTCTCCAACTCTGTCGCAGACAGTGAAATCCTGGTTGTTCCCCACCCACCTAGGTTATCTAACTATCGCGCTACCACAACTAGAAACAATGGCCTGGCAATAAAAATAATAATAATAATAATAATAATAATAATAATAATAATAATAATAATAATAATAATAATAATAATAATAATAATAATAATAATAATAATAATAATAATAATAATAATAATGATGATGATGATGATGATG